>NC_083601.1:45763051-46063230 GCF_029168945.1 Cannabis sativa
TTGGATTGTTTGGATTCTTGGATGCTCTAACATGGATCAAATGGATGGTTCATCAATGGAAGGTATGTATGTTTATTTTGGTTTGTGATGCTTTAAATAAAATATAGATCTTGGTTAATGATTATGAGTAAAGAAGATTAGCATTTAATGTGTTTGAATATCTCATAATCTATATGATAATTTAACAATTGGTATCAAGAGCTAGTATATTTAATTTTAGAGCTCCATAATATTTTGAACTAACCCATTTTATTTTCAAATCTGAAATTTATTACAATTTTTTGTCTTTTTCGGATTTATATGTTTCATGAAATGTAAATATGAGATTTACTCTTTAAATGGGTTTATATATATTTTCTATGGTTTTTTTTTTTATTTTATTGCTATGGAGGTGTTCATCAATGGTGAAAGCCATTTTCGGATTTGTTGTATTTTATGAGTAATGGTTTTTCTTGTAAAAATGGATGAAATGAATGGAAGAAATTGATAGAGGGTTGAAAATGGAACATAATCCCTCAAACGTCGTCGGTTTTGGTGGCCGGGAATGCTCCAACCAATCGGGTCACGAAATGGGTCGCGCGATCCAGGAGTTGCGGGCAGCGGACCCTTTAATCTACGGGGAAGTTTGTTGGGTGACGGGGATGACGAAAACGACATGTCGTTTTGCCTCTGTCGGTCAAACGACATGTCGTTTATCATGGGTGAAAAACGTCGTTTTTTGGAGCAGAAAAACGACATGTCGTTTTGGCTCTGTCAGCCAAACGACGTGTCGTTTTGCATTGAATGAAGGTCGTTTTTGGGCAGAAAACGACGGGTCGTTTTTCACCCTGCGACACGTCGTCCTCCACAAACGACATGTCGTACGCACGAAGGCTCAGCCCATTTCCAGCGAAAAACGACGGGTCGTTTTATGACTGCGACGTGTCGTTTTTACCAAACGACATGTCATTTTTCAAAACGACATGTCGTACGATAGTTTTAAAAAAAAAAAAAAAACTGGGCGCGTGGGGCGCGTGCAAGGTCTAATTTTGGGCCATTTTCACCAATTTATTCTATTTTTAGCATTCTATCATTTTCTCATCTTAATTTATGCATAATATTAATTCATGAATTTATTCATAATCTTAGTTATTAATATTATCTTGTTATGGCATAAATTAATGTTTATTTAAATAATTAATGCTTATTTTCTTACCTATCGTAAGATTAAGCATGGAAAATTGTTTGGTAATGAGGAACACTTAAATATTAATTTATTTAAGTATTGTATTTTCCTCCAAATAACATTAAGATCTTTATAAGTAATTAATTATCCTATCGATGATGGTTGCTTATTAAAGATGCTTAGTATGGTGAAGAAAATTATTAAATATTATGAATCACAATTTATCTATCCTTTCGATAGTGAATTAATGTATTTGATTATAATATTTAATAGATTGTTCTTACCTGTGTATGAGTTCCATCTTGTTAATTTGTCTGAGAACTCTAGCATGCATAATGATCATTTGTTATTTTGTGATCATTTATTTATGAGAAGAGAGCACAAATGGCATGATTATGTTATAACATGCATTTAATGGTTATTGCTCTTGTTTCTCATTAACTTTAAGCAATCCAAGAACCTCTGCCATGTCGTACGCCGAACGAACTAACCACGAAGCAATTGGTAGAATCTCTCATGATGAATTCAACTCTCATGAGAGTGGATTTGGCCAGACGATGCACCTCCGAAACCTACTCATGATACCACCGAAAAGGATAGAATGTCCTATGAGAATTGAGAGCATTCCAATCGTTGTTGTCCTGATGCTTATGAGATATCACATGGATGAGTCCATTCGTGATAGTATTCCCCAATGAGATTGCAAAAGATTTTCTCAATGCGATCAAGGAAAAGTACAAGAACTTCTCGAAAAGAATGAGAAAAATGAATGCTTGACTTTGTTCCATCGGACTAATTATCTTTGATTCGGGCGACATTAGATCTCACATTGACAGCGTGGGTTGTTACCAAAAGCTCAAAGGTATGGGATTGGATCTTGGTGAGGATTACATGGTGTAGTTTGTGATGGAAACCATTCCCTCTCAGTTTGATTCGACCAAATCAAGCTACAATGCTCAAAAGGAGCAATGGACCATTGAGGAGATGACTGCCATTCTTGCTAAGGAAGAGGAGGACTTGAAAAAGGGAAAAGCAAGAAGCATCTCCCTGGTAACGAACCCAAGCAATTCTCAGAAGAGAGAGTCCACTTCCAACAACTCTAGTGACCAAAAGCCCACTTAGAGAAGAAAGGCAGTGACAAATCAAAGAAGGTCGAATAGTTCGGAAAGTTACGTATATATGGAAGACGATACTAAAGTCGAATAGAGTTTTGGGATTTAGACTACAGATAAATACAGAACATTTTTTGGAATTGCAAGATGTTGCTTACTTGCCCTCTATTCGGAGGAACTTGTTTTCTGTATCTTTTTGGATAGACTAGATTATAGTCTTCTTTTGGAACTAGAAATTTAATTTTGTATCTTGACTCTATATTGCCTAGTTTATATAAGCTTGATTTATATGATGTTGTTTCTGTTACTTCTCCCTCTTACCTTTCCTCTTCTTCTCTTAATGTTGTTGTTGGTTCCAAACGTGCAAGATTAGAATTGAAATCTTCCATGCTTTGGCATAAACGTTTGGGCCATATTTAGAATGGAGAGATTGGTGAAAGATGGTGTACTTCAAGATCTCGATTTCTCTGAATTCCTTTGCATGTGTTGATTGTATAAAAGGGAAAGTGCTAATCGCTAAGGTTAGAAAGAGTAAGTCGATAAGTGCACGATGTATTGGAGCTTATTCACAATGACATTTGTGGGTCCTTTGTTCCACCTGCTATGGGCGGCTATAATTACTTCATTACCTTCATCGATGACTTTTCCCGATATGGTCATATTGAGCTCATTAGTGAAAAATGCGAATCTTTAGATGCCTTTAAGTTTTCAAGACGAATGTTGAGCTTCAAAAGGAAAAGAAGATTAAAGTTGTCAATTCGATAGAGGTGAGAGTATTATGGGCGTTATGATGAAAGCTTGGAAGGAACCCCGGCCGTTTGCCGTATACTTGCGAAACGTGGCATATCGATGCAAGATATATATAATGCCAAGTACACCCCAAATGAGAATGAAATTATTTGAAAGAAGAAATCGCACACTTCTTGATATGGTAAGTTGTATGTTAATTCATTCTAACTTACCAGAGTTTTTATGGGGTGAGGCATTAAGGACTGATGCTTATATCTTGAATCAAGTGCCTAGCAAGTCGGTTCCAAAGACGCCATACGAGTTGTGGTCAAGCAAGAAATCGAGTTTGCATTACTTTCACGTTTGGGGATGCAAGACTAAGGTAAGGCCATATAACCCTAAATCTAAGAAGCTGGATCCGAAGACTATCAGTGAGAGTTTTGTAAGCTACACTATTGGTTCAAGAGGTTCTAAGTTCTATTGTCCCTCTCACACCACTAGGATGATGGAATCAGACCGAGTTGTCTGTTTTGAGGATGAATTTGGTTCAAGTCAAGGGTCAAGAAAAATTGTATTCAGGGAAGAACGTATCTATGTCCCTGTACATGTTGCTTCCGCTTCCGCTGCTAATCCTATTAATGATCCTATGATTGAACAAGTTCCAATAGAAGCTCATGGTGAACCTTAAGATCCAGTACAAGATGAAAATCTTGATTTGGGGGACGATGAGATTGTAGTGAAAAGATAACAAAACTCGTAGCCCTGCTATTCCCGATGACTATCTTGTTTACATATGCGGGAACATGAGTTTAATGTGCGAGATGATTCGAGCCGGCCCATTACTAAGAAGCAATGAATAGTCCTAAATCTACATTGTGGGTGGATGCAACGAAAGAAGAATTGAGTTCTATGTCACAAAATGAAGTTTGGGAGTTAGTTGAACTACCCAAAGGTTGTAAACCCATCGGGTGCAAATGGGTGTATAAGATCAAACGTGACTCAAATGGGCAAGTGGAGAGGTGCAAGGCTCGACTTGTGGCTAAAGGCTATAGTCAGAGAGAGGGCATTGATTTCAAAGAAACTTTTTCGCCTGTTTCCACCAAAGATTCGCTGCGAATCATTGTGACTATAGTAGCCCATTTTGATCTAGAACTCAAACAAATAGATGTAAGGACTGCCTTCTTGAATGGTGACCTATCTGAGGATGTGTACATGGCTCAACATGTAGGTTTTGAGAAATTTGGCTAAGAACACACGGTTTGCAAACTCAAGAAGTCAATATATGGGCTTAAACAAGCATCAAGAGAGTGGTATCTCAAGTTTGATATGATTGTAAGTGGGAGAATATGGTGGATCAATGTATACACATGAAGGTCAGTGGGAGCAGTTTCATTTTCTTGGTACCGTGTGTTGATGACATCCTTCTTGCATCTAATAATTCTGACCTGTTGGCTAAGATAAACAACTCTTGTTTGACCATTTTGACATGAAAGACCTTGGAAGTGCTTCTTATGCGCTTGGGATTCAAATCCACCAGATAGGGCCAATGGTATTCTTCTTTTGTCTCGAAAACTTACATTGATTGGATCTTGAAAAGATTCAATATGCATTCATGTTCTTCTCGGGAAGGCACTTAGATAGTGAAGGGTGACAAGTTCTCGAAAGGCTCAATGTCCACAAAATGATAAAGAGAGAGATGAAATGAAAATTGTTACGTATGCGTCATCGGTTTGGTAGCCTTATGTATGCTCAAGTATGCACACGCCCTGATATTGCCGTTGTTGCTGGCGTGTTGGGTAGGTACTTGAGTGATCCCGGACTTAGCCATTTGGAAAGCGGTTAAGAAGTTCATGCGGTATCTTCAGGGTACCAAGGATCATATGTTGACCTATCGGCGGCGACACTGGATATAGTTGGGTTCGGTGACGCCGATTATGCGGATGCGTGGACGATAAAAGGTCCACTTCAGACTATATTTATATGATGGCTGGAGGAGCTGTATCGTGGAAAAGTGTCAAGCAGACACTCATAGCTTCATCCACAATGGAGGCAGAGTATATGGCGTGTTATGAGGCTACTTGTTGAGCAATATGGCTGCAGAATTTCATTTCAGCACTAGATGCTGTAGCCTTTATCGCGAGGCCGCTGAAATTATATTGTGGTAATTACGCGGCGATAGCTTTCTCTCTAAGAACACTAGAAGTACTTCGCTCAAAAGCATATTGACAAAAGTACTATTTTGTTAAAGAGAAAGTTACAAAGTCTCCTATTTCCATTGAATACACGCCTAGCACTGGCATGTTAGCAGACCCACTAACGAAAGGCTTACCCATATGTGTTTTTTTGGAGCATGTTGCCCGAATGGGATTGTTGGAAGCCTAGCTTATTAAGCTCAGTGGGAGTTTGTTATTTATGTATTGAACATGCTAGTATTTTGTACGGATTGCTTATGGCTTGTGTTTTGTTAAGAACATGCATTATGATACTGAAGTCACTTCTTTATTGTTATTACATATGTATGCTTATACATATATGTCGTTGTTCAAGGAAGTGACAGGTACAAAACGAGATGAATGCGCATAATCTCAATTTTGTCGTACCTCATGCATGTTTAGTTCGATTGTTAATGATTGTTAATGGATAAATGTCTTCAAGGTCAATTCATACATAATACATGTATCCTGTCGATATGATATTATGTACGTCTTAATTGGTTACCTTATGTGTGATAGACAATGTTATGGTGGTTGATTATATTGTCCAAGTGGGAGAATGTTAGAATTATTATTGTGGACTAATATAATCATGAGCTTAATACCATAAACGCAATCATTAACTATGTGCCCAATATTTGTTCACTACCATAATGGGATGGTTAATAATCATATATTATGTTAGAGGCACATGAGAGCACCCTTAAAACTATAATTGGCCCATTAAATTATAGTATACCATTATTGGACCACTTAAGCCCAATTAGTAAATAACCCTTTAGGGTTAAAGGGGCATGAGATGTATATATATATGTTATATATGAAGAAGTGGTTTTTAAGGTAAGTTAATGGTAATAAGATGAAGAGGGGATAGCTCCACATTGTGCTCCTCTCCAATCTTGGTTTTACATTGGATTGTTTGGATTCTTGGATGCTCTAACATGGATCAAATGGATGGTTCATCAATGGAAGGTATGTATGTTTATTTTGGTTTGTGATGCTTTAAATAAAATATAGATCTTGGTTAATGATTATGAGTAAAGAAGATTAGCATTTAATGTGTTTGAATATCTCATAATCTATATGATAATTTAACATGAAAATCATAAACTAAAAAAGGCAAATATTGCAGAAAAAAATTTCAGAATGCTTGAATTTTTAGTTACCTATTTCATAGAACAGTTCATTTATGTTATCAGCAGTTCTTGCTGATGTTTCCATATAAAACATCCCATTTTCTTGAGCAAATTCTTCACCCTCCTATAACAATTAGTAAAACTTTTTAATGTTTGAGCAGATAAAAACTAAATAAAAATAAAAAATAAAAATCTAATCTTCACAAATACCTCTGCATCAACCTCTCTATTAGACTCCAAATCAGATTTGTTTGCCACCAATGCCATCACCATACTCAAGTTCCCTACAAAAATCATTACTTTTTATTATTGACTACATATAACATCATCAAGTATGAACAGATTTCAAAAGCTTTGAATCTGTAATTTAACTTCACCTTGTCTTTGCAATTCTTCAACCCATTTCTTGGCTCTAACAAACGTATCCTTTAAGCCACAAAAAATCAAATCTTTCTCACTCAACCATAGTTAAATCAAATCTTTGAATGTAGCCAAAATGTGAAAATGGTGATTTACCTTAGTTGAAATGTCATAGACAACAACTGCAGCAGCTGCCCCACGATAGTACATTGGAGCTAAGCTATGATAACGTTCTTGTCCTGCTGTGTCCCATATATCAAATTTCACTGTGGCTTCAGTCAACGACAATATTTGGGTAAAAAAAGCTGCCCCTATAGTTGGTTCCTATAACAGAGGAGAGTTAATGATTTTGATTCATAATAAAAGAAAAGAAAGAAAAAAAAAATGGAATATATATTTTCATTTGAATTTATTACTTGATGATTAAAGAACTGGCCTTTCACAAATCTTAATACCAAACTGGTTTTTCCAGTTCCCATGTCCCCAAGAAGAACCTGCATATATGTAGTTGAAGATATAAAATTTTTACTAAAATGAATTTAGATTAAGAATTGTTATACAAAAATATAGATAAAGGGTAAGACATACCCACCAGTTTGGCTTGTATGATCTTGTTTCCTGGCTTTGCCATGAGAAAAACCAAAAATCTAGAATTAATGAAAGAAAGAAAGAGAAATAAATATAGAGAATTGGAGAGCAATAATTGGCTTTTTGTTCTGAAATGAATATTAATGATGTTGAAAAATTGTACGTATATTATAAAGAAGATAGCACTGGATAGTGGATTCAACGCAAGTAGGACTAGTAGTTTTGTTGAATGTTAGTTGGTAATTTATTTATTTATTTATTTATGTAGTAGTAGTTTTTGCAATTAATAGTTTAATGAATTCTGCATTTACAATACAATTCCTTTTTCAAATCGAAATTAATTATTTAGCATTTTGATACGATCTAGAGTTTCTTTTTCCATCCAAAATACGTAGCTTTCTATAAATTTACACGTTTTTTGAAGTGATTTTTTGTGACTTACAATCAAGTGGTTTGAGTTTCAAGAAATTTTACAATGTCTTAAAATTAATAATAATAAGTTTTTTTCTTTTTTTTATCTATGTTAAATACTTTCAAAATGATTATTTTGAAAGAATAATGATAAGAATGTTTGAGAAAATTATTGCATGATTTGATCCAAATTGGTCTTTATTATATTTAATGAAAAGATGGTTGCTTTTCCATATTTGTTTGCTTATGCTTAAAGTGAAATTTAAGCGATTTAATTAGTCCATTCATTTCATATCATATGAAAATGATTTCTACCTCATATAAGAACTAAACATTGGTATGGACAGGTTGGCTCCGAGGGGCGGACCCACATATAATCGAGACGGGGCAATCGCCCTCCCTGAAAAAAAAATCGAGAAAAAAATATCTATGCAATTTAATTAGTTACAACATATATTTGTAATAAAAGATGATATTTGTAACTATAATATTAATTTTAATATAATGGTTAAGCTACTTAGCATATAGGTTAGAGGACAAGGGTTCTAATCCCATTAAATGTATTTTTTTCTTTATTTTTTTGCCTCCCTCACTTACAAAAAAAAAAAAAAATACGTCCCCCTCACTTTGAATCCTAGGTCCGCCATTCCGATCACCTCAGATATGTGCCTAATTAAGCCTCCACTTAATGAGGCTTTCAATACAATTAGAAAGATCAAATTAATGGTATTATGAGATATGAGTTGTTTATAGTGACATGTGATTCTTGAGATTATCTATAACGAAAGGAGTCAAGAAGGAATCAGCACTTAGCCAAAAGAAAGATAAAAAATCATATCATAAATAATAGTATTGGTTGGTTTAGGCTAGTCGGCAATTCTCAATGTTTATACATGAAAATTGGCTCAACTAAGTCTTTTACACATCAACTTCGTAATCTTACTTGCATTATACCTTATATCAGTTTAATACATTTTTATGCATACGTTATAGAAAATTATCCATATTTACAAATATACATGGGAAAATTAATACACATTACTCTAATGCATATACATGTGCAATAATTTTTTTTAAAAAAAAAAATAATAATTGTTTAACAAATATTCATCAAATTTTTAGTTTTCCTCGTGTATTAAAAAGTAATTTTCGATATAAATACATAAATTTAACTTTTAGTTGCAGATAAAAAATTAATTTTTTATGGTATTAATACTTTATATATACATAAAGTGTAAGATAATTATCTATTATTTTTTTTATTAGTCCGTAAGTACTTAAGTTCTAAATAAAAAATAAAAATCTAATAACTTCAATCAATCAAAAACATCATTAATTTAATACATAACTGTATAAGTATTTTTTAAAAATATAATTTAAATATTAAATACTATAAAAAATTAAATTTAAATATTTATTAACAATTAATAATCATAGGACTGCTCATTGCATTGCAAGACAATCCTGTTTTATGTCAGATTGTATGTTTGATGAGTTTTCTGCTCCATCAAATTTGTTTTCTATTGTAAGGGATAATATTATTTGAAGTTAAATAAAATTTTACCCTTACTCTCAGAAAAAAAAAATAATCATAGTGTTAATTTACTCTCTATTAGAACTTTTGGAAATTTCATAATAAACAAAATAATAATAATTAGAACAAAAGTGTACTCCAAAGTTACCCACACACAATTTCCAAGCAACCCACTTCATCAAAAAATAAAAAAACAATTCCAAGCAACCCATACCCCTCTTTCTTTTTGATTTCCCATAATACCCCTCAAATTCAAATTGCACAAAACATTATAGTATTACATTACTCTCACACGACCTCGTCCCAACTTGCAAAAATGGCTAACTCATCAACCAAACAAGACCCACAACCAGAAGTACCAGAATCCCAGAACTACGTCGTATTGCCACTCTATTTCCCTTGCCGTCGAAGACCCATCCGCACAATCTGCACCGTCGGTCTCGCCTTATTTTTCGCAACCGCGTACGTTTTCTGGCCGTCCGATCCAGACATCAAGCTCGTACGGATGAGACTTAAGAGCGTGCACGTGCACAGAACCCCGCACGTGTCGGTCGACGTGTCCGTGTCCGTAACGGTTAGAGTTAGAAACGCGGACGTTTATTTCTTGGACTATAGGCAGTTGGAGGTGGCGGTGGGTTACAGGGGGAAGAAGCTGGGGCACGTGAGATCAGAGGGGGGTCACGTGAGGGCGAGGGGATCGTCCTACGTGGATGCTGAGCTGGATTTAGCTGGGGTGGAGATATTTTCCGATGTGGTATTTTTGTTGGAGGACTTGGCTAGGGGTACCGTTCCTTTTGATACTCTTACGGAGGTTCGTGGCCAGTTAGGCCTTTTATTCTTTCAATTCCCTCTACAGGTATTAATATTATTATTATTATTATTGGGAAATTTGCACCTCCTCAAAATGGATATATTAATGCACCCTTATCTGTTTTAGCACTCAAAATAATTTTTTAGTCAAATTTTTTCTCATGGTCATGTACGTTATGGTTATTTAAGACATCCTGTAAAATTTTAAAAAATTTGAAAAAGTTTAACACGCTGAAAACTACGTTCAAATATTGCACGCGTGACTATTTTATTTTATACGCGTGTAAAATAGACTGTTTGAACATTATTTTCTATATTATAAATTATTCGAAATTTCTCAAAATTTTGTAGGTTATCTTAAATAACTATAACGTACATGAATATGAAAAAAAATTAGAGTGAGATTTTTTTCTGGATGCCGAAACAAGTGAAGGGTGTATCAATACATCCCTTTTAAGAAGGTACATTGTAAAATTACCTATTATTATTTATTGATATTTTATTATTTTATTTTATTTTTTTGCTGAAATTTTATTAGTTAATGTTATTTAAAGAATATATATATACTAGTTGATTGTTACGTGCCAAGCCACGTAGTGTTAGTTTTATTTAATATTTTAGTTTTTTATTTTAATTAATAATTAAAATAGTATAATTATTTGAACGATTTGTTTTATAAAAATAAAATATGTGTCAATATATTTAGTAAGTAAAACATAGTTGTGTTATAATAATGTATGTTATTAATAGTAAAATGTACATTAATCTTCTAATTGAAAAAAGTTCCATTATCTCATTTCATATCTAATAATAGCTACACAACTATATATTTATAGACTTTCACGTTCTTTGCAAATTACTAATAAGCACCAATAATATTTTCATATTCTAATATTTTTCAACCTTCCCCTCTTGGTGGTAAAATTAAAAATAAAACTAAAAATAAGCACAAACATATAAGGTAAATACTCATATACAGTCTCACATTTATATTATTTTTTCTAGACATTTTATAAGATAGGTTTGTTAGAGAGAGATGTGGGTAAGATGATTTTTTTAATTTAAAAGGAGATTATTAATATTTAAAAGATTGTTTAATTTTTTGGGTTTAATTATTGGGTTTATTTATTAACGGGAGATCAAACGTAATATTCTGTTAAACCAAGAAATGCCGTTAGATAGGCACTTTTAATATATAAAGATATATGGTTTATTATAATATATTTTGTTAATGGTGCAGGCAAGAGTATCATGTGAAGTAATTGTAAATACAATAAATCAGACAATATTTCGTCAAAATTGTTACCCTGAGCCTTAAGGTTAGCAGCTTCATCAGTTTTATTATACACTTTTTATCTTTGCTTTGGTTAAAAAAGTAGAATAAATATGATTTTTTTATCTCAGTACTTTTATTTGAATTTAGAAATAATTGCAAATGTGCTAATTCAGTTGTATTTTTTGTTTTTTTTAAACACTTGCTGATGTCATATTCTTATGAAGCTAATTTGATGCAAATTAGGAATTTAGGCAAAATGTACATATATATAGTGTCTAATAATAAATTATGGGATATATTTGTATTTTTGTGTCTAATAATAAATTATGGGATATATTTGTATTTTTAGAACTAATATTATAATTATCATATGGCTCGTGGCCATATTAGCAAATTATTTAAAAAAATGATGAAATGCAATCGAATGAAACATATTTATTATAGTTTGTGAGACAGAGATAAATCAGATAGTCGAAAATAAAACTTTTATTATATATGCAAAAATATGAATGTATAGATAGATGGTGATTGATGAATAAGAACCCTAATTAATAATACTTTAATTGTGATTTTTGATGATACAGGGCAGCTGAGCTAGCTAGTAAACTCTGAAAATGGAGGCTTCATCTGTTGGGGCTGCCTAAAATAGGAATGTGCATATGCTGTTAAAAACAAAAATGGTCACAAATTGAATTCTTTATTGCATGTATTCTTCTTTATCTATGTACATACATTTATGAGTTTATTTATCATCATTTATCAGCCTATTAAATATATATATTTTTTTTTTGACGCGAGCCTATTAAATATTAATTGCTACCATGTAAACATATTCCATTAGAGCATTGCTATAAGACACTAGTGGTGCCTAGCACTTTTTCAACATGTTGCGTTGCGATTGGCTAGTGATACTCCTTAAAAACTATTATATTAAATTATATAAGACTCGATATTTAATTAGCCTAATAACGATATTGACACATAGGAGGATGTTAGACACTACTAGTGTCCTTTAGCATTTCGCATTCCATTATTATGCTATTTAAAAAAACTGTCAGCTATCATGTAAGGCATACTTAGCAAATTCATGAACAGTAACATATTAAGATTACGACTAACAAAAAAAAAGTAGAAAAGAAGACTTTAATTAGAAATATTTTTGACTAAAAGTATAGTTTGATATCTCTATAAGTATAAATTTTATGTCGTTTTTATCACATACTTTAAAGAAATTATAATAGATAGATTGGTATCATTTATAGCGTGTTACCTCTAAAATTTGTTTTAAGAAATATACATTGTTTACTATAGTGCTTACATGTTAAAATTTAATTCACTTGTTTGATCGTATAAAATGAGAATTACAGAATCCAGATAAATTATTTAAAAAAATAAAAATCAACTATTGGGTCTGAAAAAAGTTTCATATGAGGAAGGCTTACATAGATAAAAGAAAAATTGGGTGATTTCTCATTTTTTGATCAATTTAGAATTAGTAAGATTTTTATGTTGGGATTTTATACAAATCTACACCACTTTCTCAAGAATAAAAAGCACAATTGGGTGCTTTAGAGAAGAAATCAGCACTTCGTTTTCACCCAACCTTCAATTTAATTTTTCCATTGCCCAAGTTTGTGGCACATACATAAATTGGGAAACGAAATATCATTTGTTAGTAAGGAATTCTCTTCGAGAGGACAAATCTATAAATGTACTTTTTAAAACAATATCAATCTTTCAATTAAATTGATTTTTTTTTTTCATTTCATATCTAATAGTACACAGTAATATATTTATAAATTTTTGCACTATTTGTAAATTACTAATAAATCCTTACACTATAAAATAGTGTAACATCATTTAGGTAAAATTAGAATATGAGTAATGGTAATAAATTATGCACTAAAATAGTATATGGTGGCGATACAATGCTGTTTCAAAACAATAAATCTTATCTAAAATAAATATATAATTGGTTGAAATAAATTATCAAATGGATAATATTTAGTGTGCATATTATTACCCTTACACATATTTTTTTTTATATAACATTGCTATAAGACATACTCAAAACTTTAGATGAAGTGGTATACTATTATTGGTACACTTAAGCCAATTTTTTAATTTAAATATAAATATATAAGTATTGGGCAGTGCTCTTTCCCTTCTTTAAGAAATGGGTCCATCCACTACCAACCAAAATAATATCCTGTGGAAGAAACTTCTTAACAATAAAGCCAAAAACAATAAACAAAAAAACAACACAAAACTGAAGGTGTAATTGAGTAAATCAAAAGAATTACTTTAATAAGACAAAACTGTTAACTTAACAAAACTGCACACTTAACTTCAATCAGTTTCTTTAACTGTCACCCTTTTTTTTTTACTTCTTTCCTAATTCTGAGAAAATTACCCTGAAAATCAGTAAAATAGAATTTTAGAAAAAAGCCCAAGTGGACTATCTTTCTAATAGATTAGATAGCATTAATAATAATGACTTTAAAAAAGTGTTATCAGTAACTTTGGACACTCAGCTCATAATTGCTATAAAAGGAAAATGGCAAGAGAATTTTGAAGATTTATAAGAAACAAATCATGTCTAGCTTTTGTAGAGCTATGGAGCTCAAAAACTGCTGCAATACAAACATCAATGGCTATGAGAGGATTATGTTTTGCAGTGTGTTATTATTTCCAAGTGGGTCAAGGTGGAAAATGCTTTGGACAAAGATTATGAAAGAAAAGAAGAAGTTTTTTGAGTGTACTTCTTCATCATCATCATCTCAAGTTCATGTTCCTTATGATTTTTATACTTATTCACAGAATTTTGATCAAGGACCAGCCACTTACCCCGAAAATGTCTCCCGATCTTTCTCGGCTCGATTTGCTGTTCCATCAAGGATTTTCCAGGAGAATGAAATGGGAAGATAAAGAAAGGTTTTTTCTTTAGTTGAAGCATGTTTTCTTCTCTCTCTTTTTGATACAAATCTTATGTTTGAGGGATTAATGTTGTTGTTTTGTTGTTCTTCTCTTGTTTTTTTTCTTGAAACTCAAGCAATTCTTCACTCACAAGAGGAATATGCATATGAGATATGAGATATGGTATTAATTACTTGTTATTTTCTTTTTATGTATAGCATTTGAGAATGATTGTTGTGAGTAAATTACATATTCAATTGATTTTTCTAAATCAAGGGATGTTTCTGGCTCTTCAAAGTTTCAATTTTGTTTTGTTTTGTATAAAAATGAAGTTGATTAAAATATATTCAAATGTTTGAGGAAGCAAAAATGAAAACCAGAATTTCTTTAAAACTTTTTTATTTTATTTTTCTTTATGAATCCAGAATCTGGATTAAAGGGTTCAAAAGTTTATTCTAGATAAAAGAATAAACATAAGAAAGAAGGAAAGTAATAAACATAACATGTAAAAAAACACTTGTTTTAAGTCCTTTCTTTTTTTCTTTTGAGACAAACTTTGTTTGAGAACAGAGCTTTTGTCTAAATTGTGGGGTAGGGTAGAGGAAATATGCATGACAATTCATGTTGCAACTGTATATTTCTACTATATTAATTATCTCTGCAATTCCATTGGCCCATTTTGGTAGGTCCATATTCTTGAATAATGTTTTTATCTTTTTGTGCCAAGCTTTACTCTCCTCATTTAAATTCTTTTTCTTTCTGGGGTTTTAGTGATAAAGTGTAACCAACAATTTGAACCAATCATATATAAGCTTAGTAATAGCTTTGAAGAGAACAGAGAAAGAAAGAGTTGGAAAATTGAAACATTTTTTGTATCAATAAATGTCTTAATGGCTGGAACTACTTAACTGCTTAAATTAAAAAAATCCCAACGCCATTGCTCTCACAAATGACACTTTTTAAGTTTATTTATGTGAGTATTTTTAAGTTTATAAATAGTTAATGATATTTTATAATAGTTATTAAATTAAATTATATAAGACTTAATATTTAATTATATCAATAACCATATGTTACTTGTAAGTAGTGTTAAACAGTGTCTTTTAAAAAAATTTATTTATGTTAGACATGAGAAATGTTAAAAGGTATGTGTAGTGCCCATCATCTTTGTGATATGTTATTTTGTTATTAGTGAAACATTGAATTTTACATATTTTAACTTATAATTGTGAAAAATTGGTAATTATTCACAAAATACTATCTCTAATTTCTAACAGCAACGCTCATTATACATGGAATTGAGTAATTAATTGTTTTTCATATTAATTACTAAATTAAATATATATGATTCAATTAAATTATACCAATAATAATATAATCAAGGTACACTAGCTATCTATCTTTTAAAGTCTGAAATCTTTGAGACACACATAAGGTAAAAAATAATACAAGAGAAGACAATGTATGGATGCAGTGTGCAATGCATTAAATACAAACTCAACTCTTGTAAAGTGGTCAAAAGCTTTCTTCTTCTTTGTTTCATTTCCCACTTCGTATCTAAAGATGCTTGTTTCTATTAGGAGACTTGTCACTAAGATGCCTATCTGGGTTGTTCATAAATGATCAACCCATCCTTTGAATTGGTCCCCAATTTTCATTTAATGAATCTCATAATTCAGTATCATATATATATGGTCCTTTACAACTGGACAAAACATGGTAGATGGTAATAAGGTATCCACCCAACCTAATAAAAACACTAAACCATTTCTCACTAAATAATAAAAAACATAGTTGGGTTAGAAAAAAAAAAATATTTCATATCATTAGAATGACTTATTATGCCAAAGGAAAAACACAGGACTTAAAATCAACTAATGAAAAATACACATAATTTATAGGAAAGAGAGGCCACAAATGACAACAACTGCATAAAAACTAAAATCTATGAAAATCCCACGAATTGCTTGGTAAACAACCAAACCTCTCTCCAAAACTTTAACAGCTTGAATCCAATTATGTCCATTATCATCTTGAGCCTGAGGCATTATTTCTTCTTCCTCCTCTAGACTGTTATAGCCGCCTCGATTTTCGAGGTATAATCGAGCAAATACAATTGTGACATCAGTTAGTAGAAGAATGTAAAGAGGCCTTGAAGCTACAACACTCTCAGCCCTCACTATGTTTCTCCCAAATATTGCATAATCAACATATGATAACACTACCAATAATGCTATTATTAGAGCACAAAATATTCTTGTAGTCTCTGAAGCTATTATGCTGGAATTAAGTCTTTTTGAAGTGAAAATTGTTGGCTTTTCCACAATATTTGATGATGGTTTTATTTCTTTTTCATCTTTCAATTCATGGTCTAATTTCTTTAAACACTTCTCCATTAATAACTCCTCAAGTTGGGTGCTTTTGATAACACTTTTTTCCCCTGAATTTTCTTGAGTAAAATTTTTATGTTCTAAACCAGCTGCCAACAATAGTGAAAATCAATTAGAAAAGGCCATTATTAAATGGTACAATTTGTTATGATGGACCACATAAATTCGTGGCTGGTACATTGTAATTAAATGGTTATTATTCAATTTAGTAATATCTTCAGAAAATACGAAAATATATTATAATGAGACCGTAATATTAATCTAATATCTATACATATAAAATTGAATCTCTTTCATATGATCATTAATTAAAGTTGAAAATGAATCTGTTAATACAAAGTTATGATATCATAAGATCATGTAATTAAACAGATGATATATATATATACCTGGAATATTATGATGATGATGATGAGAATGGATAGATGAATTAGCAGGGGATGGAGATGGTGGTGGAGTAGGAGGAACACGACCTATGCAATCAAATTCTCTTAACATTATTTCTCTTCTTTTTTCTTTGCTAATCATCTCCATCTCCATTGCCATTAATTTCTCTCTCTCTCTCTAGATCTACCTTAATTTCATCTTAATAGATCAATTTCTTTCTTTGAAAAGAAAAAAATAGCATATACCATAGATACTACGATGTCGTTTCTTCAGTTAATAAATTAAATAAAAGCTATTAGAATAAAGATTGTCTATTTAATAATGAAATGTAAATAAATATGTTGACACTTGACAGTTATTTATAAATAACGATAATTCTTCGATTATTCGTTTAATTTATAGTTTTAAAACATACAAACTTTCTCCTTAAAAATTAAACATAAAATTTACAGTAGATTTAGAAAAATAACATCCCATATAAATTTCTGTCAGCTGTCATAAATTTTCAAAAAATTTCATTATCTTGAATTCTTTTTCGTTTCGAGTGAAATTCTTAACTTAAAATTCACTCATATTTAATATTTATATATATAACATTCACGAAAATTCACATGCATATATTATTATTTAATGCACTAATAAATTTTTAAGATTCAAACGCTTTTCACTAAACCATTTATTGTATGTATATGTTACGTAGTTACTGTTTATAAAACCCCCGAAAAGCCCAGCTCAACGCCAAATACAAAATTTATGGCCAAAAAAATCGAAAAATGTCTACAAAATTTTCTTCCCAAAATCCATTTCACTTCTCTATCCTCATCCAAAGATTGGATAATCTCCAATTGTAGTAAACACCCCAAAACGCTGTCGTTTTCAGCAGTCCGAAATCAAAACGACGACTCCGCTACTCTAACCGACATCGACCAATTCCTCTTTGAAAATTTCAAATCGCTTTACACGACAAAAGACGACGTCGTTCATAGCCAAAACGACAACCCAGATGTCGTTTTGTTTGAATCTCCTCGCCTATTACTTCCGAATCTCCGTGGGTCCCACCGATTCTTCGTAAGTACCGGAATTTCAAGCTCGCTAATCGAGGAAGCCCGGGCAAGTATTACCACCACTACTACTACTACTAATAATTCAAACGACGTCGTTTTTGAAGATACGACGTCGTTTTCGTCTTCAACTACTGTCGATGATGATAATAGCGATGAATGGGTAAGGCTTCCAGATCAATGCGTCGCCGTTTTGGCCAACTCAGCAAACCCTTGCGATGATTTCCGGCGATCGATGAAGGAGATGGTGGAAGAGCATTTCCGGCGACGGAAGAAGGTTGAGTGGAGTTTCATGGAGGAGCTTCTGTTCTGTTACCTGAAACTAAACGATAAAAGATCGTACAAGTACATACTCAGTGCCTTCGTGGATTTGATCGTCGATTTGCGTGGAGATGTGGAACCAGCTCCGTCGAGATCACGGAAAGTAGTCATGAATCCACTTCGAAATAAGCTGGAGAAGAAAACCCAAAGAGAGAGAGGGAAATCAGTAACGTAACAACTCGGTCGGTCATGGAGTTCAGTGTCGAATTGTTAAAAACAATAAACTTTATTTATTTATGTTTTTGGAAATATTTAATATTTATTTTAATTTCTGTTTTTGTAACTAAATTATTACATAATATAAATTTCAAGTAGTGATAAAAAAAATAGTGAGAACTGATAGAATAATAAGAGTTTTGTTATTGGATACCTTCTATGGCTAGCAATACTTAAGGTGTTTAGTTTGAAGGATTAAAAATATAAAAATAGTAATAGGAATGGAATAAAATTTAAATTACATAAAAAAAAATTAATAAAAAAATTATATTTATCTCAAAATACAATAATCATTCTACTAAAATAGTAGAAAGAGCATAATAAATGAATAGAATAAAATTTATTTTTTTTTCATTCTATTCTATTTTATTACCTCTAATCAAAAGTTACTAAAAATTATTATATTATCGAGACACATTACTCATAAGTTAAACATAGTAAAATTTTTTTCTTATTTATCTCTAGTGTGCAATTTTAGATAACATAATATTATTACAAAAAGGGTGCAACTTTTATTTTATGATTTTAATATTATAATTTTTATGAGCTTTTGTTGGTGAGATTTCGTGGGTGTTGCCGGTACTTGAGTCTTCCTAGAATATTTTTATTGGGTATTAATATTATTTTAATAACCTTAAAGCAGCATTGTTTGTTGATGAAAAAAAAAAGCATGGTTAAAAAATAAAAAATAAATAAATAAATAATAATAACGGAAAAAGTACTATTTCAAAAAAACAAAAACGGAAAAGTACTATATAATATAGTGTTTTATCCTTAACGTACTCAATCTCTACCATGACAGGAATAAGCATATCTTGACTTTGGCACTGATTACAATACTAAGATTAACTATATTGAGGAGGCTGCAATTTTTGTGGGGCTTATTGAAAAAAAAGTATTTTAATGAAAGTTGAAAGTGTTTCCAAAAACTAAAATTACAGTTTACTCTAATCAAGCTTTTATAATAATAGTATGTTACTTTTATCAGTATATATTTATGTTTCTTATGATAAGGAGATGAGTTGCATGTGCATAAAAGAGGCTTACACCAAAATACAGGGCCTCTCTAGAGTTGATCGGACACTACATTGCTTAAACTTCAAGACTTTAGTTTTTACTCGTAAAGACAAAATTTATAGTGTGTAAATATCATCAGTAGATAATAAATTTATTAATATTATTAGATAGATTCAAGTCTTTGTCGCCTATTTTGGACCAATATTCAGTTACAACTTGGAAAGCTTATCCATGCAGAAACCGAGCTACAATTCAATTCATGGCCACCTTCGAATAGTGCAGCTACTATTTCAAGTACAGATCTGTACAATTAACACTGCCATTTGCTAGTTCGTAGCATCCCCAAATGAAGTGGCTGTATGCTTTCGAAAATGGCAAGAAATAATACTATAACTTTAGGTTTGTCTTCTTTCTGGTGGTTCATTTTTCTGCATATGGCAAGTGAAAAACCCTTTGATCAGTGAAAATTTAATCATGTGTGTGAGCGTACTAGTACATCTCTATCAAAAATTATCATTTCAATCAATGTGATGTGATAATTTGAGAATATTTGATAGTTATAATTGGGACAAATCAAATCACTTCCTAAATATATGCAAAACTTAGTCCTAGTTTTTGCAAATACTATAAAACATATCTACTGTTCTTGTTCCTTACCAGGACTCTTAGTTGTCTTGTCATTTGCTCCAAGATATTGGTCATAGAGAGCATGATACTTAGCAGGGATAAAATCCTTGAACCTGTTAAAATGTAGACAAAATAACAGATTAAGGGGATCTAATATTCAAACGGCAAAGCAATGACATCATATGATAGCTAAGAAGCAATCTGAGAAACAAAACTGAGAATCTTTCACCACTATGAGGAAGCTCATTATCATCAATATTGTAGACACAATACCTTACGAGAAGAGGGAACCGCTCAGGCCCAGAAAAAATTCCGACAATAGATCTAAAAACTTCATTTATCTTGACTGCTTTCGATTTAAGTGCCTTCATGGAATTCACGAATTCTTTATACTCAGAAATACTAAGTTTCTCTCCAACCTAAAAGTAAACAATATAACACACATGATCTTAAATTCTTTTGAAATTTAAACATAAAATGTTAAAAGTAAGCAGAGATTTGGAAGAAATAATTTTGTAATCCTTACGTCTCTAAGTAAGCCAGATGATTCAGTCATTACTATACATTTAAAAATTTATTAAAGAACCTTACAAGAAAAAAAATATTTTAAATAAGAATCAGAAGGTTAATGAAAGTTCAATGTTGTTTGTAATTCATAGAACAAACAAAACTGGGAATTAATATATTTAACTAACATACTGTTAACTTAGTTAAATGCTATAGCATTGGTTATGTTATGTTAGTTAAAATGCTACAGCATTCTGCTTTGTTGGTTTGAGTGTACCGGTAGTTGTTATGTCTTGCTTTTACCTATTGAAAGAATTTAGTCATTCTTGTTAGAAACAATTCATACTAAATCGAGAGAGACCGAATCAGAGAGAAGAGAGATTGCGAAATCTGGACCAAGACCAGTGTTCTTAGAGCTGAACTCGAACTGAGTTTCAGGGGTGTTTCTTCTGTAATTCTTCTCTAGGGTGAACACAACCATTAAAGCCTTGTATTCATCATGTTAATGGAAAAGAAAACACAGAAAGTAACCGGAAGTAGGTCCTTGGTTTGACCGAACCTATATAAAAAACTTGTGTCTGTTTTATTTTGGTTCTCTTGTTTTTTATCTCTGTTTTTGATTTCTGGTTTGAATATGCATTAGTTGATTGTTTATAGACTTGTGTATTGGTTCTTGGTTGAGTTCTGTGTTGTAAAATTACAACATTCAAACTAAGCAAAAAGAGTAACATGGTCTAGCTAATGAAAGTTCTACATTCTTAAAATTTACCGTATTATTAACAACTTCACATTATGTTATAGAAATTTGTGACCTCGGCCTGGCCCACGACATTTTGAAATTGCTACTAGTAACGAATACCATCTCTCACATTCGTGGACAATCACAACATAAATATTTCAAGAAATCATTTAACAATCTCTTAGACAGCTTATTATTTATCAATAGCCTAGCAGTATTTTACTATTTAGTATAATACATATTAATGTGATTTCAACTCACCTGAATCAGGAATTCAGATCCTCTGGCTTCCACATTATCAACCTGAGCACTTTGTATACTTCTTTCTGCAGAATCAATACCCTTGTCGCATTCCTGAGATTTAGAAGATGAAGAATTGGGCTCCGAATTTCTCATACGAGATGAATAATCACTAAAACTTTCATGAAGCGATACACTAGGCTTTGTGCCTATTGATTTCCGCTTCTTGGAAGGACAAGGAGCTAATAGTCCTCTAAATGATTCTCTGTCTAATATAGAATTATTATCGAGAGAATCACATTTAACATTTTGGTACTGAGCCCTCCCTGCAGAAATGAGCAACTTTTTCTCATTGCAAATCTGTTCATTTGAACTAGTCAATATTGAAGATTTATCTTTGCAGCAAGAAAGAGATGCGCGATTTGCAGGTTGAACTTTCTCCAACAAAATAGAAAAATCTTCACCCACTGCTGCTGTCTGCAAGTATGATATCCAGAATTCAAATCATGATAAAAAGTGGAACCTAATTTTAACAGATCATACGAGTTTATGCAAGAAAAACAATATAAGTTACCAAGCGTGTGAAGTCTTCTAACTTTTCAGTTGCATTTCCTGCTGTTTGTAAGAAATATTATTAAAAAATTAGTCAGTTGACTGAAATCTGAGTAGAGTCCTTAATTTAACTTTTGCAAATTATTTTCTTTTTTAAAGAGAGTACCATCAGCTGACATTGATGAGGCTAAGAGAGATGATATATTATCCAATGGGGCTTCACTGATGTGCTTAAGTGCTGCTGATTTTATGCTAGAATTCAAGTCTCCTACATGTTGCAGAGAAAAATAAAAATCATTAATAATTAATATCTTCACCCAAAAGTGGGGAAAAGTAAACAAGAAAAGGAAATAAGGTTATGGGCCAAAATCAATATGCCAGTCCACGTCATTTTTTAGGCTCTAACTACCAAGGAAATTTTCTGTGGAGATTGAAATTTCCTGTCCCCATTTGAGTCCATGATGTGGAGACCCCTAAGTAGCAGTGGGATAAAGAGTTTATGAATCAGCAGAATTTGAACAGGTTATTTCAGTCTCTAGAGGAGCCCTTGAGCTGTTGGCACTACCATTGCACATTTATTAGAGGTCTGAAAAGGAACATTAAAGAAAATCTCTCTTTTCCTAGTTCGGACTCGTAAGTTTCCTCTTGCCTTTTTATCACATAACTTCTAATGTTATTTAAGGTTCTTACCCAGTTTCTCGGTTTTTGGTAACTCCAGCTTTGTGGGACCCAAATTTTTTCCATCACGAAAAAAACGGGTCAATGTAAAAACTATATCCCCAAATTTGGAGTAGCACTGAAAAAAGAACATCACTTAAGTACAGATTATAAAGATCAAATTGTTATATCTTTTGGATAAGCATTAGAAGATTATATCCAAAGAAAAAGCACCTTGAGATGAGGTTGGATCCAAAGTGAAATTTGAGACTGACGATTTGAATGTGAAAACCTGTTATCAACTCAGGTTACAGTATGTATCCATATGTTGTCTTTAAAAAATATATATATGTATCAATATGTTCTAAAGAAAAAAAAATGATTATTTATATTTTTAAGAGGGCGGGGTACCTCTCATCACAAAAGATGATTGCTCCATAGTCATGGCGATGCCGGATTACTCGTCCAACAGCCTGATTTACTGCTCGTGTTGCTTGTTGACTGTACCATTCTTCCCCAGTAAGAACTTCTGTCTTAAGAATTTGAAAAGGTGACAAATTTAGTAATGATAAATATAGACAGAAAAAGATCATGACTATTAAGCAAAAAAATAAATTTCAGTAGCATCACACAAAATGCAAGTACATAATACCTTGCATGCTTCTCTTAGGCGTTGCGCTTGTTCATCCAAGAACAAGCGTTTCAGACGAACCTGTTGATTTTTCATTTTATTTTTTGAATTATGACAGGCAAATATGTCAGCATTCAGGCAAAATAAAAAAAACAAATAACTTCTAAAATATCTTCAAAAAGAATTGAAAATAAGAAGCCAATAAAAGATAAAATCCAGATTTATCAACCCAGAGCTCAACTATATGACCTCAAAGTCTCAAAGACTTAGGTGAACTGAAATCTATTAATATCACCACTGATTTCAGCATCTGAATTATAACTCAAGAAAATTCAAATTTAAGAATGCCATGCTGTTGACAACATCTTCTCCAATATAAATTATCCTCCAACAATACCTATATGAATGCAAGCATCCACTTAAGTCCAACCAATCAGATATCAAACTGATTTATTTTTATTGCCTAAACCGACTAAAGTTCCAACTGCAGCTTTTAAAGCAAAAATTAACAAGAACTCAAAATTTCAAGTAACGCGCATTATATGCAAATACCAGAAAACTTTGGAGGAAAACTGGATATCAAACCTTATGATCTGTCAATGTGGCAAATGGCATACCAGTAACGATGACAGCTCTTCCAGCATGATCGGCAAAATCTAATCCTTCACTTACCTGGAAAATTAGTTACGATAAGCCACTATGAACAAGCTTTCACTCAAGCAGGACATTCATATTCAAAATCTAACAAAATGTATGCACGGAAAACCTCATTTACACTGGTGTATTATGCTTAAGCCAGTAAAGTAGACATTTCCAAGGCTAAGATTCACCAATTACAAATCCATGAGAACTCTTGGAATTTGAGGAAGGGCTTGTAATTAAACAATAGCATTGACAGTGCTAAGCATATAAGCAAATGTAACTGCTAGAATCACAGGTACCAGGTCGTGTAAAGATCCTAACGACAATAATTCCAATATATGGTTAACCAGTATGCAAATACATTTACCTTTTTCTTTCAGTTCAGGCAATATTTTCATTCCTGTGACAATTGGCCAAACTAAATAAATAATAAAACAAAGTGCACACTTTATAGACCCAATCAGATTAACAATGCACGAGTACCAAATAGTTACCATGATGCCAGAATGCAGATAAATGTTAAGAATTAAAATACTTTGGAAGTGACATGGCCAAACACAATCAAACTGTTTGTAAATCCATCCATCAACATATAAACCAAAAGATCCTTGACAAGTAGATCCAGATATACCTTGCCACGGCACACAGCAAAAAATATTGCACCAGAACTTGAAGTGTCCTTCAGCTTGGCCATGTAATCCTGACAAAACAGGAGGAAAGGAAAGCATCAGATGGACTGATTAAGTAGAGGAAGTAATGTCTCTGTACATATTAAATGCTTGGAACAAATATATATAAGTAACCTCAATTGACTCAGAAAACAAAGAAGATTGTCTAGGTTCTACAACAGGTTTCTTATGCTTGCAGATTCTTTCCCATATTGTTGTTGAATTAGCAAGACTCTGCACACATTAGAACAATGACAAAAATTGTTTAATCTAAAACAAACAAGATGATTTTTCAGGTGAGTTGTATTCCTTACCGCAGTCTTCCAGCACCCAATGCATTGGTCCAGAAGGTAGTAAGATGGAAAGAATACAAGCAGCCCATCAGGAACAATTCGAGCAAAATTGACTGACAACATTTAAGTCAAAACACAAAAATCAAAAATCAAAATCGATGATTAGCGATCAGGTTCAAGCGCTACTGATTTGGATTGGACAGCTTCCAAGTCCTTAATTCAATAAAAAAAATTTAAAAAATAGGTACGTTGACTAACACCTTGCAGTTAGCAAAACTAAACAGAGAACTTTGAGAAGAAAAACAAATTCAATCTGTCTCTATAACATGGAAGCATTAAATACACCTCGGACTGCTTATCTGTGCATCAATATAAATGAACAATCACGTTCCAATATTAATTTGGACCATTACAGCACACTTGAATAAATCTCAATGGTCATAAAAGCTGTGAAATTGAAATAAAAGTGAACAGCTTTCCAAAATTAAATTTTAAAATAACCAAGTAAATTTTCTGCAGAAAAATAGCTACTGAGTAGTGTGTCCTATAAAAATTTAACTAAATCATTTGCTGTTAAAACTCACAAAGGCTATGCTACATACCCATGGCATTACCGAGCTCTTGCTTGTATTCAAGAGTGTCACGACTCCTGTATGAGGAGTTGAAAGAGTAACCTGAGGGACCAACTGGTACAACTCCAGCCCATATCTGATTAGAGTTTATAACATGAGGGTTCTCCAACCTCACAGGAAAGTCTCTGAGGTGCAAAAGAGAATATTAAAATTCCATAAAAACCACACCAAAATCAAATGGTAAAATTTAAGACCAAATATTTACTTACAGTTTCAGTTCCTGAGCAAATGAATCCATCGGAGATAATGTACCAGATGTTAATATAATAGAACCCACAAACAATTTAGAGAATTCCTCCATAGCAATTCCCGGATTAAAGCACCACCAGCTAAGTGTCCTAGATGCCTTACCTGGATAATGGAAAAAGAGATACCTAAACTTCACAACTGCAAAAAGCATGACTGAAACGAGGCCTAAATTAGTAGTATAAGTCTCCAAAGTTACCTCTTAAACCATCCGATGCACTAGCATCAACTTCCTGCACGTGAACCTAAAAACAGAAAGTACTTATATTTTCAGATAACTACTTTATCATACTTCTCCCACACAGAGAAAGAGAGAGGTTATTGTAACATGCTAAATGTATGACTGTAAGAAAAGAAAACACAATTCACAATTTAACCACCAAGTCAACATTTGGAACTTACAAGATAGTATTTTGCATGAGAATTGTCCTGTCTGAAAATTAAATTAAGCATGCTGCCAATACTTTCCAGCCGACAGGCACTGTTTTTCCCTTGTAGCTGGTTATCTTCTTCCAAAAGTTGAGTTGCTTCATCAATTATCCCAACAAGCTTGGATGAAGTATTAGGAGTGATATTTAAATCAGCTAGTAATTCATAGATGTAAGGTCCAGGTTTAGTGAACCCCAAATCCTTGGATTCAATAGGCACTTCCGCAATCCGCTTCTCAAGCTTTAAAAGTAGTGCTACAAGATATACATTTATAACTAATTACAAGTATGTTCGTGAATTCTGCTAAAATGCCTGAAGAATTTCTAATGAAAAGGAGAAAGAAATGCAGATGTCGGGTAAACTAAAGGGTTTAATACTTTTTTGGACCGTTTGTTTTATACCATTACTTTTTTGGAACCCGTTTTTAAAAAAAAAAAATTGAACCATGTGTTTTGGAAAAAAAAGTTAAAATTGGGATCTTGGAGCCGATTTTGGTCAAAATATTTTGAATATAGCTAGATCAAAAAAGAAACCATCAGCTGACAAAAAAAAAAATTGAGGAGCTCCAAATTTGACAAAATATTTTGGTAAATATTGGGTAAAAAATTAAAATATTTTTAAACATGGGTCCAAACAATTAATTGTGGAAAACCTAAAGTCCAAAATGGTATAAACCGTAAATCAAATAGTACAGAATAATAGCGACCCATGTGCAAAGTGCTGCAGGCATACTAGCACTGATGGATTCACTATCACAAAACTTTTCCGGAAAATATATTTTCAATATTATATCTATATTTATATCAGTAAAAATGTTTAGGCACTGAAAAGTGAAAAGTACTGGTGTGGAAAATGGCACCTTCTATTCACACTACTACTGGAATAATATTTACCAATAATATTTACCTCTAAGAATTGCAAAATTATCTGGGTTATTTGACTTATCATCAGAAGCTTGCCTTCTTTTTACAGAAATATCAATACAATTTTTCGCTTCAGAAATGCAAGCCGTAAGAAGCTTAGAAGACAAGTCAAAAGAAGCTGCATCAGCACATAGGCCTTCCTGCATTAAATTTAGGTATATATGATCTATGTACTGCATTGACATTTAAAAGAGATTAAAAAAGAAAAAAGTGAATATCCATAAACCAGTTTCAGAGTTCAGAAGAAAACTTACCAAGTTATGAGCTTCGTCAAATATAAGTACACTGTTCTGCCAATTTATTGTTAGAGATTTTCTATATGCACGATCAATGAGATAGTTATATGGTGCAAACAATATGTCAACAACTTTATGAATCTCCCGTGACATATAATAGGGGCACCTGCAGGAAAAAGGTAAAAAGAAATTATATACCTGCATATACAATATACATGTATGAACGCACAAGCGATGCCAATAATGGCAATAGCTTCTAGGAATATCAAAAAGGGAAAAGCAGTAAGATTAGACTATACATTGCGTAAAATAGAAACGAAGAATTATCAAAAGAGAACCTACGGCCCAAATGATTTTCCGATATTGACCAAATCCTCAATATCTATTGGTTCATCTCCAAGATGAGGATTGCTCTTCAAGTAATCTACAGTACAATAACCAAATATATGTGAAACCTACGAGACTGAATTATTCTGGAAGTAATAACACTCACAATAGTGCAGTGCACAATCCACAAAGAGAAGATGTATCAGTTGTGAAACAAAGTTCAATGTTAGCCAAAGACCATAGCCCGAATTCAACCGAAAAAGTTCCCTTATGTAGATTACAGTAGTTTATTTTACTAAAGTAATTTAACATGCAATGACAAAATTTTATTGTGACACATAACTACTTATACAGCTATGAATATGATTGCAGGAGGGACAAATATTGTGAAAGGTACATGGAGACGCGCGTAAGAAATGACACAAAGTTACAGCAAAATCCAAGCATAACATTTGGTGGGAGAATTAGTGAACTCAACACACTTTTCTTATATCCAAGAAAATAACAAATTTAATAATATTTCTCTTTCCAAATACAAAATTTGAATAAATACACCCTTGTCAAGTTTGTAGCATACATGCATATGTAAATAATTACAAATATGATATGGCCATGGGAAAATTCTCTATTATCTCCATAAGTAAAGAGATGACATAAAAGAGACACAGTGAATCGAAGCAAAAGGTTTACTTATTCCAGAAGAAAGAAAAAGAAGTAGCTACTAATTAGGTCTTTTATTATTGGCTGAATAAGAAGTGAGAGGAATGGGATATAGCAGAAGTTGATTATAATTGACAGGGCTTTGATCTTTGGGGAGATTGTTGATTAATAAAGTGCAAGCAAGGAAATTCTTTCTAATGCAATTATTGTCAGCAAGAGAGCAGCTTTAATAAAAAGAGAAAATCATATAAAGCACACTATTGAGACTTGAAAAGAGGAAATTTACACTATCAATTTATAAAACACACCAATACAATAATTTACCACAAGCATAATAAATCTCTCAATGGAAACTCGACACCTATTACAGTAGAGTGAATGACGTCAATGGTCAGGCCATTTTTACAAGCCTTCCCATTGGTTAGTACCTGTCTTTACCACCTAGTGCAGCTCTCTAGCATTAAGTAAATTTTTTGAAAGTCTATACAAAATTACAAATTTTCAATTTTCTTTCTAATTTGACACAGAATCAATTGTGCTATCTAGGTTTTCTCTAGATGCATCCAAAAAAAAAAAAAAAACGCTAAAAAATTTATCTTTTTTTTTTCAAATAAATCTCATTGAAGTTACAGTCTGGAACTGTGCATATTGATTTAATTATGCATAAGACTCTCCATTAATTATATGTCACAGCCAACATGACTAGAATGTATATATTCAATTAAATGTACTTTGTTTTCACACTTGTGTTTATCACACAAACATTATAGAACATACCAGCAACATGCAAATAGTGGGCGCAGCGAGGTCTTCCCTGATTTTCTTGTTTTTCATGCTCTTCACGCCTTTGACGATTTCTACGAAGCATTTGGCACGCATTTGATTGCGCTTTCCCATGGAGTGAACTAACTTGCTCATGAATACATAACTGCTCTCGAGACCCTAATACTACCATTTTGGGCCTACACCAATCCAGATGTTCAGCTAGTTTAGCTTCCACATATCAAAAAATCAAAAGCAGAAAAGACATATGAGCTCAATCATATGAACTCAAAAGAGCAATTCATTACAAATAAAGACAATGTTTTTATTCTTAGAAGTTAGAACTACCCCACTGAACATGTACCATGATTTAATTCAAGTAGATTGTCCATAAATTGAGTCCACAGCCTATGTCTTCCAAGACAGAATAATTGTATTAATCCCAAAGGAACACCATCCAGCAAAAAAAAAAATAGCAAGATCTACACGGGTAATAAATAAATGAAACAAAGCCTCCTATGCACAAATGAAATTACCTATGATATCAACATTGAGATAGTGCACTGTTGAGCTGACACTAACTAGTAACTACACACGTAAGTATAATATGGGAATGAACTTAGCAATATGTGCTCCCAGATAAATGGAACATAAGCATCAGATTCAAGCAGTACGTAATTGAAAACTTGAAAGAAGGGGTGCTTCCAAAACTAACCTGTACGAGCTTCTTTTCAACTCTTTGATTACTTGACGAATCTGGCTGTGAGTACGTGATGTATAAATGATGGTGGGAAGATTGGAGCTCCCAGATTGTGATGGTGATTCTTCTGAGCCTCCGGCATTCTGACTGCTCTTCAAATTTACACCAGTTGAGAAACCACCCAAACTCTTCCTCCAAGCCAAGGTAGCACATAGAAGGCACAGGGTTTTCCCAGTTCCTGTGGGACTCTCCAGCAGTGCATTACATTTCTGACACATAAAACTGAACTTTCAACATTGGACATCACGGGATACCGTCAATACAAATGGAAAATTATGTTTATAAGTCTTGCAAACTCTTGCTACAACCAATTTACAACTTACAAGATGTAATTGTGATACTCAATACAAATGGATTATAAATGTAATTATGAATACAAAAGAAGTATTTCTAGAATTAAATCAAATCAACCGCAATAAAAAGATAACTTCTTTTCTTTTTTAAACTAGGATCCCCGCCTAACCCTAAAATATATGGAGAGACCATGAAACTACAGCAAATGCTAAGTAGGAGACTTCAAATTTGATGTAAGACCAAAAAAAAAAACTCAAGTTTCCGATTTCTGAATTCAAATACCTCTTGGAGGGCTTGAATGACTTTTTCCATGTAAACGAGTTGGCAATCGTAGGCCTCGAATGGAAAATCAACATCGATGCCCCTAATCCTGTATGTCGGCATCTCTTCCGGTGGAACCAACAGAAAATGCGGGAAACGTTTTCCGATGGCGACAATAATCAAACCCTAGAAATTGTGCGGCTGAAGCTGAAGTGAACTTCGTAATATTCCCGCCATTAAACCAGAGGGGGCAATGCCGCGAAAAAGAATAGAGACAGAGAGGAGAAGTAACGACAATTTGTTTCTTACTTTTTATCGCAAAAGAAAACGGCATGTCGTTCCTTATCTACTTTCCCTTTTACAATGGCAATTTTCATTTAATATTCTTTTAAAAAAAAAAAAATCATTTAATATTCTTTAAAAAGTAGGGGTATTCGCAGTGCGAGTGGTGTAGTTTTTGATTATTTTTTCAAACCAGAATTGCACCGCAAAAAATAGTACAATTTCTACGATTTGGATTATCATCAATAATTAAATTATCACAAATATAACAAAACTTGAGTAACACTTGTCAAAAATACCATAAGGCTTAAAAATATCTAGAGTAAATAATAGGGTAAATACCATTTTGGACCTTGTGTTTTGCAAAAGTTACAGATTGGACCCTGTGTTTTGTTAAATGACAAAATGGACCCTGTATTTTCTAAAATAGTAAAAATAGGACCCTAAGCTTAATTTTTAACAACTTTTTTTTTAATACAATCAACTTGAAGACAATGCTTAATACGAACAGATACAGAAAAATGTAAACAGTTTTGTCGTAACACTTTTAGATCGGATTATAATTAAACTTTATTTTGACAAAAAATCAATTCAGGGTCCTATTTGTACTATTTTAGAAAATACAGGGTCCATTTTGTCATTTAACAAAACACAGGGTCCAATTGGTAACTTTTGTAAAACACAGGGTCCAAAATGGTATTTATCCTAAATAATATTTTGAACCGTGTATTTTGCAAAAGTTACCAATTGGACCTTATGTTTTATTAAATGACAAAATAGACCTTGTATTTCTAAAATGATAAAAATAGGACCATGAGCTTAATTTTTGACGACTTTTTTTTAATATGACCAGCTTGAAAAAATTCCTACGCTCGGTACTCATCATATATCACTGACGCCCAGTACGTCGCCAGGAAAATCCCATCACCTAATCAGGTGAGCTCGTACATGCGCTCGATACTCATCATATATCACTGACACTTGTACTTACTGTTAGGCTTTGTGCCCTAAATAAAACTCTATTTCAATATAATATTTTATATTCAATTATCAATAAAGAAACAAAATTAATTTCATTACTTGTTTAATTATTTGTTTAATGTGTTATTTGGTTCATGTAATCATTTATTTATTTATTTTATTTATAAATTCATCCAAATCCTTATCACACTTATATTCTTGTTTATTGTGTTGTTAACACAGTGGAAAATAATCAAGATTGTGTGATTAAATTTATTTCTATGATTTATCAGTACATAAGGTTTAACTGATAGGATAATCTACAATGTAGTTTACTTGCACCTTGGATAAATGTTATGTCCTTTTTCAGGGCATTGGTTAAAGTAAGCTTGGGTTGGATGTATGGAGTATGCATAGGAAGGGAGCGATATTGAACTTGGATTAGATATAATAAACTTATGGTAATATCTATTCAATTCAATATCACCTAGTTGATCTTAGATCAAATGATCTTAATCCTGAGATGGTTATGTTCTAGTTCAATTGTGTTCTTAAATCTATTCGTTAAAGTCGACCAATGGATCTTCCCGTGACATATAAATTAAGGACATGGTAGTTCAATTGAGTGGGAACGCTAATCATAAATACGAAATCTATAGCTTTTATCTGGATTTAGAAGTGAAACGATGATTTTCTTCGAGCTTGGCTTAATAGAGATAAATGATAAAGCACTCATTTTAGTGATTATATTAGTTCACTAAAATATCATTTATAGGTAGCTAAGTGTTTTAAGAATCAAATACATTGAATGGGTGTAACGGTAAATTTGTCTCTACTTAATATAAATCATTTATAAAGGATCATTGATTATTAAGATTATAACAAATGGATAACTCATAGCATATCTATATCGTGAAACATATAGTGTTATATATAATTGTGAGTGCAATTCCAAATCTATACTGGTGCAAGGAAGAATTAATAAGTTAGGAAATTTAGTTGGTAAATTCTAAATATGCTTATTGGAAGCTCGGTTATATAGGCCCATGGTCCTCATACTAGTTGAGACAAACTGCTTGTAAGACTCAGCCAATTGATTTTAATTAATCAATTATAATTCTAAAATTAGACTATGTCTAGTTTATGAATTTTTAATAAGACATGTCTTGATTGTGAAGAAATAGGATTTTAGGGTTTATTTGTTAATTGAGAGACTTTGTGGAGTCTAATTAATAAATAATAAAAATGACAATTTTATTTGATAATTAATTTAATTAGTAAATAAATAATTTTAGCATTTATAGGAGTGAAATTGTAAAAAACAGTATTTGTGAAAAATAGATAAATGGTTGAGAAAAATAGCAAAAATCTAACTAGTATTGGACACACGTAGGGTCGCCCACTAAGTCTATTTTTTGCCATTATTTTATCATTCTTTATTCAAAATAATTCAATCATAACCCTAAGTGAATTAGTATAAAAAGAAAATAATGGTCTCATAATCCAACTAATGACTCTTGACCTAGTTTTCTTCTTGTCAGACAACTAGAGAGTTTGAGACTTCTTCTTCTTATTTTCTCTTCTAATTCGAATTCTATAGTATTCATCACCGTTAAAATTCAGCCTTTAGTGATTGAGTGCATGCCCACCCATAGCAAGTTAGTCCTCAATCATAGTATGTAAGACTGTGAAGAATCCAAACAACTGAAGGAGTGTCGGGCTCAGATCTTGGTAATACTCTGCGACAGAAAAGATACAAGAGTTAGAGATCTCAGCAGAATGAGTCATTTAATTCCGCTGCAACCAATGTAAGGTTTCTCATACTTTATATGTGTTTATTTTTATCGTTTTAGAAGTTCATATTTAGGATGTTAAAAACATACTTGATAGTAAATTTAGGTCCTAGTAAAATATATTTCAACACTTACGCTCAGTATGTCGCCAATAAAATTGTATCACCTAATCATGTGAGCTCGTACCTACGCTTGGTACTCATCATATGTCACTGACGCCTGTACTTACGCCCATGGGCGGCTAATAACCTGTGCAACCTGGGCAGTTGCACAGGGCCCCAAAATAATAGGGGATTATTATTATTATTATTATTATTATTATTATTATTATTTTGAAAATATAAAAAGAATTAATATTGAGAATAGGAAAGGTTGTTATTGGTAGTTTTCCATAGCATAACGTTAATATTAATGTTATGTATAATTATTATATAAATACATAATTAACATTCCCATTTTTATCTCATTCTTCCTCTTTCTCTCATTCTTTTTTTTTTTAAGAAAACCAGTATCATTCTCTTCCTTTCTCATATTTTTAAATCAATTTTAATTTTTGGCTGCCATCAATTCTCATAAAAAAAGCCAGGTATATATATATTATACTAGGTGATTGTTACGTGCCAAGCCACGTAGTGTTAGTTTTATTTAATATTTTAGTTTTTTATTTGAATTAATAATTAAAATAGTATAATTATTTGAACGATTTATTTTATAAAAATAAAATATGTGTCAGTATATTTAGTAAGTAAAATATAGTTGTGTTATAATAATGTATGTTATCAATAGTAAAATGTACATTAATCTTCTAATTGAAAAAAGTTCTATTATCTCATTTCATATCTAATAATAGCTACACAACTATATATTTATAGACTTTCACATTCTTTGCAAATTACTAATAAGCACCAATAATATTTTCATATTCTAATATTTTTCAACCTTCTCCTCTTGGTGGTAAAATTAAAAATAAAACTAAAAATAAGCACAAACATATAAGGTAAATACTAATTACAGCCTATTTTATCTTTTTTTTTATTATTATTTTTTTAAGCCCGAGCCCAAAAATGTCTAAGCCAACACAATCAATATTCTTTTATATTATCTTTTCTAAATATTTTATCTATATTTTTTTTAAAAAAAAATAAATAAAAAAATTATTAATATTCTCCCAAGATAGGTTTGTTAGAGATATGTGGCTAAGATGATTTTTTTAATTTAAAAAGAGATTATTAATATTTAAAAGATTGTTTATTTAAAAGATTGTTTAATTTTTTGGGTTTAATTATTGGGTTTATTTTTTAACGGGAGATCAAACCTAATCGTTAAATTTAACAGAATATTCTTTTATTTTTAAGTATATTCTGTTAAACCAAGAATGTTAAACCAAGAAATGCCGTTAGATAGGCACTTTTAATATATAAAGATATATTATATAATATAAATGTTACATAAGGTTTATATATTGTTTATATATATTCTCTTTCTCTAATCTCTATAATATATATATATATATATTTATTTTTTAGATTAGAGCTTTCACTTGGTGGTTGGTTTACTTTTTTTTTCACTTGGTGATTGTGATATTGGACAATTGGCGATATTGAATTTATAATAGCAACAAATACCAGGTTCTTTTGTTCCTTTATTCACTTCTAATTTAATTATTACTCTCTTGATTGTTCTTTGAAATATTATATTAGTTTTTTTTTTTTTACTATGCCTCCCAATATTAGAAAACATGAGTCTGGGTATGAAAAACGTAAGAAAAAGAAAAAAATTGAGGAGTTAACTCAATCTCAAAAAGGAGCTCTTGATAAATTTATTATAAAAGAACCATTAGTTTTTTTAAAAAATCATAATTATGACATTGTTGATGTTGAAATTCTTGAAAATGTGGTTCCTAATGAAAATGTTAGTATTGAGAATCAAAATGAAAGTGTTGATATGGAAAGTAGAGGTGATGTGTCTATTGAAAATGTTAATGTGGAAAATAATAGTGATGAGTCATTTAAAAATGATAATATGGAAAATCAAAATCATAATACTACAAATAGTGATGATGATCATTTGAATAACTCACTTAAAAATGAAGATGTTTTAGAGGATAATGATGATAACAATGCAGAGCAATCAAACCCATTTGAACATTTGCTTGATATATTTGATCCAAGAAATTGGGATGCTCTTGATTCAAAAATGATTGATTTAGTGTTGAAGGGTCCAAAAAGAGATTATTCTGTTATGAGTGGTTCTAAAACTAAATTTTCTAGACGATTCACTGCTAATTTGTATACTAGAGTTTTATCAAATGGAGAGAAGTGTGATCGAGATTGGCTTGTTTATTCAAAAGAGTTAGATAGAGTATTTTGTTTTTGTTGCAAAGTTTTTAAAAGTGGGATTGGTAGAGGCATGTTAACAAATGAAGGCTTTAGTGATTGGGCGCATATTGGTGAAAGACTTAAAGAGCATGAGATTAGCATGGAACATGTTAAATATATGACCACTTGGTATGAATTGCGTCTAAGGCTTAAAAAGAATCAAACGATTGATAAAACTACTCAAAGGCTAATTGAAAAAGAAAAAGATCATTGGAAAAAAGTTTTACTAAGAATTATTTTAATAGTGAAATTTCTTGCTAAACATAACTTAGCCTTTCGTGGTTCTAATGAGAAATTGTATCAAAATAGTAATGGAAATTTTTTGGGCTTAATTGAAATGTTAGCAGAGTTTGACCCTGTTGTCCAAGAACATGTTAAACGCATCACAAATGATGATATTCACAATCATTATCTTGGACATAACATCCAAAATGAGTTAATACTTTTGCTTGCTTCTGCAATCAAAACTGAAATAATTAAAAAAGTTAAACAAGCATAGTATTTTTCTGTGATACTTGATTGTACTCCTGATGTTAGTCATCAAGAGCATATGTCCTTAATATTGAGATATGTGGATGTTTCTTCACATTCGGTTAACATTGAAGAATCTTTTTTAGGATTTTTAAATGTGAATGATACTATTTGTCGAGACTTTTTGATGTTTTACAAAATGAGTTGAAAAAACTTAATCTTGACATATTTGATGTGCGAGGACAAGGTTATGATAATGGGTCAAATATGAAAGGAAAACATCAAGGTGTACAAAAAAAATTTTTAGACATAAATCCAAGAGCCTTTTATACTCCTTGTGGATGTCATAGTCTTAATTTGACATTATGTGACATGGCTGAATCATGTAGTAAAGCTAGAGATTTTTTTGGAGTTATCCAGCGCATATATACGATTTTTGCCAATTTTACTAAGAGATGGCAAATTTTGAAAGTAATGTGAAAGGATTGACTCCAAAATCATTGTCATCCACTCGTTGGGAAAGTCGTGTAGATAGTGTTAAAGCTATAAGATTTCAAATATCAGACTTTAGAGAAGCTTTACTTGAAGTGTCAGAAAAAGATGAACTTGATTTTAAAATAAGAAGTGAAGCAAAATCCTTAGCAACAAATGAGCTTGGAGATTTTGAGTTTTTAATAGCAATTATTATTTGGTTTGAAATATTATCTGCTATTAATTTAGTTAGCAAGCTTTTACAATCAAAAGATATGCTTATTGATGTTGCTATGGAAAAAATAAAAGGGTTAATTTATTTTTTTGAAAAATATAGAGAAACAGGTTTTTATGATGCCTTGAATAGTGCTAAGGAAATTGCTATTGATATGAATATTGATCCAATTTTTCCTCAAAGACGCACAATTAGAAGAAAAAGACAATTTGATGAGAATTTGAATACCCCATCTATTGAGTTATCAGGAGAAGAATTTTTTAGAATTAATTATTTTTTTTACCTTGTTGATCAAGCCATTGTTTCTCTTACTAAGCGATTTGAACAATATGAAGAATATGAAAATATTTTTGGTTTTTTGTTTACTTCTGATAAGCTCTAATCATTAGACAATACATGTTTGAAGTCTTGTTGTAGTCATCTTGAAAAGGCATTGAAACATAATGAACAATATGATATTGATGGAAATGAATTATATGTGGAGTTAAAGTTATTAAGAAATCTTGCCTAGGGAAAAAATGAGAGCTATTGATATATTGAAATTTTTGAAAGGCGTAGATTGTTTTCCTAATACAATTATTGCGTACAGAATTTTATTGACTATTCCTGTGACAGTTGCTTCTGCAGAAAGAAGTTTTTCGAAATTGAAGTTGTTGAAGTCCTACCTGCGGTCTACCATGTTACAAGAAAGACTTAATGGATTAGCATTGATCGCGATTGAAAATGATGTTTTAGAAACTGTAAAATATGAAGAGATGGTTGATCAATTCGCTTCAAAAAGTGTGCGAAGAATGGCCTTTTTTAAATAGAAGGTTGATACTTACTTAAAGTTGTAATGAAATAAATAACAATTATTATAATAAAATATTTTTTTTTATTAGGGGTCTAAAATTTAAGATTGGAACAGGGCCTCCAAAATGTTTAAGACGGCCCTGCTTACGCCTAGTACGTCGCCAGGAAAATCATATCACCTAATCAAGTGAGCTCATATATCACATGCATAATAACGTCACATTATCAATATTCAACCAATCAATCTTTTCATTATGTAACAATATTAACTATATTTTTAATATCAATCAATTCATAACAATACTAATTATATTACATACAACGTATTATGCAATTAAATATATTTTTCTTACCTTTAATCCATGTTCATACATGTCGACCAATCCAAGTAGAGAACTATTCCCGATGATCTCAGCCCTATGTCATAACAACGGTAAACCAATAAGTGTTTATCTCAAAACACGACTTAATATTCACATAAGACAATCTAGGGTTTTTTACCGAATCATGCGGTATAAATACACAAAAATAAAACTTATATTTTGGCTCTAAAACATACACCATGTTGTAGAGCTCGTCTTGAAGCTTCGAAACGGTATATAGAACGTCCAAAACGGACACCCGAGTCAAAAGTTATGATAAAAATACGATTTTTGATCTTCTAAGAATTTCTAAAAACTGTGAAACACGAAAATCTCAATTTTCGCACTCACTGAAACACTACCAAAACTTATTCAAATCACTTCAAACTTCACAGGGCACATATATATCATAAAAAAAAAAAATCGCACAAAATTTAAATAAAAAAAAAAGACAAATGAATGAAAAATCTATAAAAAATTTGCAATATAATTTTATAAAATCATTATCATTTCACAGTGCAAATTTATATTTCCATGACCTATTCTACTTTATTCCTTCAAACATTTGACGAAGATGAATTTTAAGCCCTTAATAATTATCAAAACTAATAAATGTAATTTTATTAATATTATAAAAAAAACTAATTCAAAGAATACAAAATAAACTAAAATTGCTAAAATGTATAATTAGTGTCTAACACTTTTTTCGTTATGAGACTTATAATAAGTAATGAGAATCAATAGTAAGAGAGTTATTCCCTTACATTTGTTTATTTACTTTATTAAATTTAATAAAGGTAAAACTTGATTAAATAAGGAAAAAAAAAGGAAAACTCCCTTCATTAATTTTCTAAAGAATGCCATTAAAATAATTGATTTTATTTTATTTTGTAATATTAATTTTATAATTACAATTTTATCCTTTAAAAATATCTTATAAGAAAAATTACCATATACTATAGTTTAACTCAAAAGGGTAATTTAATCAAACATTCCGATTACGTTTCATAATAAAGTAAATAAGATAAATCACAGTTATTTTATTTCTAAAAAAAAATTAGTAAACAACATATTACAAATATTAATTTCAATTATTTTTTATTTATTCTATTACATTTCTCTATTACAATATTATGATTTTGAATACTATACCATTATTATAGTATATAGTAGCAATGCTCGAAAAGAAAATTCACAATGAAATAAAGAAAAAAACAAGAAGAAATAGAGAACTTGGGCCATACCTAAAGCCCAATAGAATTTAAAAGAAGTAATATTTATTTATTTATTGTGCTTTTTAGTAGATCTTTCTAGAAGAAAAGAGATGGTAGACGCCTCTAAGAAACTTTTGAGTTTTGACCACTCTCCACTTCTTCTTACATTGAATATATAAATTTATTAAATTAAATTAAAATTGAAAATAATAATAAAAAATAATAAACTAGAAAATTCCACACAAATCCCTGGGTGTTGTTCTATATCTTAGGGCCCTAAATAAAAAGACACCTTCGTCACACCAAACCTCTTCGTTTCATTCTTTGCCATTTTCTCTATATACACACATCCAGAAACCTCCAAAACCTCTCTCTCTCTGCTCCTTACTTTACCACCTGCGTTGGATCGCTCTCAAGGTACGCTTCCAAACCCTAGTTTACATTTCAGATTCAGATGACTCAGATCTCTATTTGCATATTGCTGTTAGATCTGAATCCTTTTGCCATTGGGTTGAAATGTTCAGCCGGGACTGTTGATAATTCGTTTTCCCTTGGTTTTTAGATTCATTTGTGTTCTTTTGAACTGGTTGGTGGTTCTTTTGAAAATAGCGTGATTTAATTGTTGATTGCAGGATCGTGTTTTTTTTTTTTTTTTTTTTAAGTTAGCTCAGGTTGTTTGCGAAAATGGGTATTTGATTTTAGGGTTGTTTATTTGTTTTCATTTCTCTTGTGTTATCATGCGTGTTATGCTGATGTGATTTGACTGTGTTTGACTGCGTTTTGTGTTGTGTTTATTGGAAATGTTATGCAATTCAAGTTGGAAAACCCTAAACATTTAAATATAATTGTAACATTAACAAGTATTTGGTTTTGTTTTGAGCTTAGTTGATGGATTTTGGAATTAAATTTTTGAATTTTCAGATTGTATTGGATAAAGTTCAGCGAGGATGAGCGTGGTTGGTTTTGATTTCGGCAATGAAAGCTGCATTGTGGCCGTTGCTAGGCAGAGGGGTATTGATGTAGTCCTCAATGACGAGTCCAAGCGTGAAACTCCTGCTATTGTATGCTTTGGAGACAAGCAGAGGTTTATTGGGACAGCAGGAGCTGCTTCAACTATGATGAACCCAAAGAACTCAATAGCTCAGATTAAGAGGCTAATTGGCCGTCAATTTTCTGATCCCGAGTTGCAAAAGGATCTCAAGTCTTTGCCTTTTACCGTTACTGAAGGGCCTGATGGCTTTCCCTTGATACATGCTCGTTATTTGGGAGAAGTAAGGACGTTTACACCAACCCAAGTTATGGGAATGGTTTTGTCAAATCTAAAAAGTATAGCTGAAAAGAATCTGAATGCAGCTGTTGTTGATTGCTGTATTGGTATTCCCGTATACTTTACTGACCTTCAGAGAAGAGCTATGTTGGATGCAGCCACAATTGCAGGCTTGCACCCACTACGTTTGGTTCATGAAACTACAGCAACTGCCCTGGCTTATGGAATTTATAAGACGGATTTGCCGGAAAATGATCAAGTGAATGTTGCCTTTGTTGATATTGGACATGCGAGCATGCAAGTGTGCATTGCTGGCTTTAAGAAGGGCCAGCTGAAAATTTTGGCTCATTCCTTTGATCGGTCGTTGGGAGGTAGGGACTTTGATGAAGCACTGTTCCATCATTTTGCTGAGCAATTTAAGGAACAGTACAAGATCGATGTTTATCAGAATGCCAGGGCTTGCCTAAGGCTGAGGGCTGGTTGTGAGAAGTTGAAGAAAATGCTTAGTGCTAATCCTGAGGCACCTTTGAATATTGAGTGCTTAATGGATGAGAAGGATGTGAGGGGTTACATCAAGCGTGATGAATTTGAACAAATCAGTATTCCAATTTTGGAGCGTGTGAAAAAACCACTGGAAAAGGCTCTTGCCGATGCTGGTCTTACAGTGGATAACATTAATACAGTTGAGGTGGTTGGTTCAGGCTCTCGTGTTCCTGCTATAGTCAAAATTTTGACTGAGTTCTTCAAGAAGGAGCCTCGGCGAACAATGAATGCAAGTGAGTGTGTTGCTAGGGGCTGTGCCTTGGAATGTGCTATTCTTAGTCCAACCTTTAAAGTGCGCGAGTTTCAGGTATATTTCTTCCCCAGACTTTGTAACAAATGATGTGGTGTGCTATTTAGTTTTTGCTTTGCCCGAATCATTCGAGAATTACTCCTTTTTCTTCATTCAATTGTCTTGTGTTGTTAAATATGTCCCCTTTTTAATCTGAAGGTGAATGAGAGCTTTCCCTTCTCAATTGCGCTGTCCTGGAAGGGCTCTGCTCCAGATGCCCAGAATGGAGGGGCTGAAAATCAACAAAGTACAATTGTGTTTCCCAAAGGAAACCAACTGCCAAGTATCAAGGCTCTGACCTTTTACCGATCAGGTACTTTCTCAGTTGATGTGCAGTATGCTGATACCAGTGACCTGCAAGCGCCTGCTAAGATCAGTACTTACACTGTAAGTCGTCAAACTCTTAACATTAAAATTTATTTTGTGAATTATCTGCTTTTTTGTTTGGCTGACTATATATAACATTGGTTATGTTTGTGCACGTAGATTGGTCCTTTCCAATGTGCAAGGGGTGAGCGCTCAAAACTGAAGGTCAAGGCTCGCTTGAACCTGCATGGAATTGTCTCTGTAGAGTCAGCAACAGTAAGTCTAAAATTGATCTTCTGGCTTTAATCGTACTCAATAATTTTTTTGGACTTTGTATATTTACTTTGACTTGTATTAGCTTTTGGAGGAGGAAGAGGTTGAAGTTCCTGTCTCAAAGGAAGCACCTAAAGAAGCTAACAAGATGGAGACTGACGAACCTTCCAGTGATGCTGTCCCACCTAGCTCCACTGAAGCTGATGTTAACATGCAGGATGCCAAGGGAACTACTGATGCATCTGGTGCTGAAAATGGTGTTCCTGAATCAGGAGACAAGCCTGTCCAGATGGAAACAGATACCAAGGTACATTGTTATTCAATCTTCATGAATGTCCCATTTCACTGTTTTCCTTTATTTAAATTATGCTATACATCACAAGTAACTTATGTCGAATCCTCGTTAGCAACATTAACTATGAATACTGTGAGAAAGGTTAGGTTGGTGACGGAAAAGAGAATGGTTGTCTCTACTTGCTTACTTTTTTGAGTGTTTATTAAATATACGGGGAATTCTTTTTACCTCGTTGTTATCTGTGTTTACCATACCTTCTGTTTGTGCTTGGGTTTCTTTATAACTATTGCTTGTTTGTGCAGGTTGATGCTCCAAAGAGGAAGGTGAAGAAAACAACTATTCCTGTTGTGGAGCATGTTTATGGAGGAATGGCCCAAGCTGACCTTGAAAAAGCAGTAGAGAAGGAATTTGAAATGGCTTTACAAGATCGTGTAATGGAAGAGACAAAAGACAAGAAAAATGCCGTCGAGGCTTATGTTTATGATATGAGAAACAAGGTATGGAAGGGCATATGTGCTTCATCTTATTGTTTGTGCATTCTATTGGTCTTATTTGAGCTAACAAATATCTTTTGCTCCTCCAGCTTAATGACAAGTATGAGGCATTTGTCACCCCTCCAGAGAAGGAAGAGCTTATTAACAAGCTTCAGGTTGTAGAGGACTGGTTATACGAAGACGGTGAAGATGAAACTAAAGGTGTTTACATTGCAAAGCTTGAGGAGCTCAAGAAGGTACATTGCAAAACGATTCTCTCTTTTAATATTATTTTAAGTTACTTTTTAGACTTAACTGCAAGTCTGAATGCTGATGGTGACTTGTAAATTCTACAGCAAGGTGACCCCATTGAAGAACGATACAAGGAGCACACAGAGAGGGGAACTGTGATTGATCAACTTGCGTACTGTATTAATAGTTACAGAGAAGCAGCTGTTTCAACCGATCCCAAATTTGATCATATTGATATATCCGAGAAAGAGAAGGTAATCCTTAGCATTTGCCAGCAAACCTGGCAACCCTCAACTTGACACTTTTGCACGTTGTCTTGAATCTGAGTATTAATCTGTTGAACTCTAATTCTACTTGTTTTGCTATAGGTCTTGAAAGAGTGTGTCGAAGCCGAGGCCTGGTTAAGAGAGAAAAAGCAGCAGCAGGATTCGCTTCCAAAATATGCGTCTCCAGTCCTATTGTCAGCTGATGTCAGGAAGAAGGCTGAAGCACTTGACAGGTAACTTGCTATCCCCATTCTCGGAAGTCTTGTATTGCAATATTTTCCAATCATTTAATTTAATTAGTTATTAATATTCCTTGTTCTGTGCTGAGCAGATTCTGTAGGCCAATAATGATGAAGCCTAAACCCGCACCTGCCAAGCCAGCTACCCCAGAGGCACCACAAACCCCACCTCCCCAGGGCAGTGAGCAACCTCAGGGTGGTGATGCGAATGCTAGTTCCAATAATGCCGAGGCAGCAGCCGAGTCCGGGGAAGCACCTGCGGCCCCAGCTGAGCCAATGGAGACCGAAGCTCCCCCAACTTCTGCATAGTTCTGTAGATTAGTGTCTCCGCCATTTTCTTGATTTTTATGCTGCAAAGAAAATCGTTTTCCATGTATAAGGAACACTTTCTCCTATCTGCCTGAGACACTTTGTTATGGTGAGGCTAACAACGGTAAAGGGTATCAAATGGATGGTTTGGTGGCATGTCAGACTTCATCATCATATATGTAAAGCCAATTTTATTTGGTGATCTTCCAGGTTTTACAACTACTATTAAGTGGGTCTCTGGAATCCGGATTTTTTTAGGAGGGTTTTTAAAGAGAGATTTGTTACTTTCTTTTTTCTTTTTCTTTTCCTGCTCCTTTGTTGTTTGGGATGAAGGGGTTCGGACCTTTATTTTTTTCCTTTCCCCAAGTGTCTGTGTTTGTCGCTCATGAGTCTTATCATTATATTTTGGGTTTTTTTTTTTTTACTTCTAGAACTATTTATTTCGTTTTGCAAATGAAATGTAATACTGCATTGCAATGAGTTCTTATATGGCTTCAGTTCACTAACAAAAATATGGTTTAAACAAAATTCTCGATCACTAATTGGTTGGGGCACTTAACAAATAACTTCCATTGATGTGATTTGCATTCAATCTAATCTAGGAGATAAAAAATAGAATCCAATTGATTTATTCATTCATTCTAAAATCAAAAGTGGCTACCAATCTCGCTTAAAGGAAGTAACATAGTAAAGTAAGTGAATCATAGAGTAGTTATTGTACACCATAACTAGACACAACATTAAACAATATAAATATTTATTGCCTAGAAAGTAAAATGGGGTGGCCAAAAAGGCTCTCAAATATTAAATAACATGCTACCTGAAACTACACAAAAGATACATCACCCACTAGCATTCTCGGCTGAGACATCAATTTCCTCGTCATCATCACTTTGTTGTATCTTTTCAATCTCAGCCTGTGCTCTCTCAATGATTTGCCTTCTCTGCAGCTCCAAATCTCTTTGGAAATCCATTCTCATCTTCTCTAGCTCAGCCATCTGCTGTCTTTTACTGTCTTCTATCTTCTCATATATCTCCCCAAATTTATGGATAGTATTAGCAAGCAACCTAAATGAAGATCCTTCATCATGGTCGTTGTCCCTTCCAGATTTTCTCTTTTTCGGTGGAAGCCCATCTGAGTCATCGCTTCCTTCTAGTTCTGAGTTCCCAGGACTATCCCTCATTTCATCTAAACCATTAGCGCAGTTCAAATAAACTCTGGGATTCATGAAAACATACTCTCCCGAATCCATCCCACAAGAAAGTCCAGGCTGTTGATTAGCAGTCGATAATAAAAGATCCATCTTTCTGAAATAACTCCATTTGCTAGTTACACCCATGCTCGAGTTAGCCTTCTCTTTTTTGTATTTCTTCTTCAAGGTATCCAGACGATTGCGACATTGTGTATCTGTCCTATCAATCTTTGATACCTCAGATACTTTCTCAGCAACCTCTTGCCATTCCTCAGACCGAAGACTCTTTTTTCCACGTTGAAGAAAGCGTTCACCCCAAGCATCTAGCAGAACTAATGTTTCCCTCTCAGTCCAATCTGTAAGTGAACTCCGACCACCGAAAGATACTCTCGGGGCAGAGGTTGTTGCAACTGATCGTGGTGCTGATGGCACATGAGGAGCAAACTCAAAACTCGAAACCAAGCTCATCAACTTTCGCTTTTTGGGGTGTCTCTGCAAGTCTTCATCATCATTCTGTCTATCATAATCTTTTCGTTTATCATGATCTTCATCTTCAGCCTCATCATTCTCATCGTCCATCTCATCCTCCTCCTCCTCATCATCATCATCTTCATCATCACCAACATTTTTGTCCATGGGTGGATACCCATTATTTTGACCATTGTCATTGTCATTGTCATTGTAATCCTCTTCCTCTCCTAATTCATCATCTTCCTCATCCTCTTCATCATCCTCATCGACATAATGATCGCCGACCGATTTAGAATATGGACCACTCTGAACAGAGAGCTTTTGGCGACGGGAAGAACCATAGTCCTGATGGTGGTTTACCCCATAAGGATTTGGTGGGTACCTTGCATCATCTTCGGTGTCATCCATGTAAAGCTCAAAAGTTGAGTAGACCCACCAAAAAGCTCAAGTTGACCACCAAATCCTTACAGAAATTATAACCCTAAAAAACACACTCTACACTCGTCATCCAAACCCCAATTCATTCATTCATCATCTAAATCGATCAACAACACCAACACCCAGTAACTTTTGTCGCCCTTATTTCCAGAAAATTATTCAATTCTGACTCAGATCAACAAGGTCACCAAATGTTCTATCTCATAACCTAAAATCAGAAGGAAAAACAAAACAAAACCAAACCCTCAATTTCAAATTCTCAAAGAACAATTTTTTCCTTAATCAATTTTATTAAAAAGAAAAAGGAAAAAAATTCATCAAAAAAAAACTAAAAGTTTACTGAATTAGCATTCTTTTGTCGGGAAAAAATCATTAGTTTATGGATTAAACGATAATTGATTCATAAAATTCCTAATTTGAAGTTCAAACAGAATAAAACAATAATATGATTCTTACCTCGTAGAAAGAGCTGATTAGCAAATGTTGAAATAGAAAAACTTGCCAAAATATCCTCGATTTAATCGCATTCCAAGCTCGTGGATCATAAAAACGTAAAGCCCTAAATTTATTGGCAACTGAAGAAATTATATTCCTTACTCTTTGTTTGACCTGAGAACTGAGAAAAGGGAAAAAGGAGCGAGGAAAAACTATTCGGGATAAAAGACGACGACTGCTAAAATGCGCCGGTGTGAAATAATGGGCTAAGCCCAAATTAATAATTAGGCCCATAATTCAGAAAAGCTACATTATACTACTTTTTTTAAAAAAGAAAAAAAAAATTACTATATTTTATAAAAATTATTTATATCTATGTAAACGTTGTTTGCTTACAAGTTTATAAATATTGTTTATAAAAAATATATATTTTTGATAATTTTTTTATTATTATTTTTGTAGGATTCCAAACTTTTTGTATATTCATTGATTTTTGTGTATTTTTTTTTTTTTGAATTTCCCTCCTTTTTTTGGGTGTCAGTTTAGTTTCTATATTTTTTTTTTTTTTTTGAGAAAGTTTAGTTTCTATTTTAGAAAAATATTTTTTATTGTCTTTTCTAGAATATCTTTACATACACTTTAACTAGAAAAGAATTATGAATAATATCATAGTCATTTGAGGGTAGTTCAAGTGGGAAGGAGCTGTGGTGAGGTGAGGTATTTGGTTTTTTTTTTTTTTTTTTTTTTTTGAAAAATAAGAAAATACCAAAAAACAAACAGTTAAACTTCATAATCATTACAAACAATGTTGTCTAGAATCGAAGAGAGATCAACTCAGCCATATACATTTCTTGCAAACATTCATTTTATCATATTATGGGCAGCAAAGTTATAAGTTTTCAAAATAAAAAATAAAATAAAATAAAATTACAACAAGAGGGTATTTAGTTTGACACGTAACATATATATGGTTATTTAAAATTAATAATTAATCAATTTTAAAAGACCAACTCGTTAAAAAAAAAAAGTGTTAAGACTACAAAAATTGTTATTTTTAAATTTTTTCCAATTTTTTAGTTTAACAAAGAATTTTCCTATTATCATATAAATTGCATTTTTTTTTTGGTGAAAGAAATTATTCTAAGGAATATTCTTTAATTTATGATAAAGAATATAGGTTGAGGAAGAAATGTTTCTATTTCCATTGAGTTGTGTGGTCAACAAATCTAGATTAAGAAGAACGAAAATCTATATGATACCATATGATTAGCCTATTAAAATATATACTAAGTAAATCTCATATTATTTATGAAAATATCCCATTTCCATTGAAAAAATAAATAAATAATTGACAAAATTAAAACTCACTCTGGACTTTATTTAATTTAATAGTTTCCACTTTCATTCGTGTGGTTATATGTTACAACATGTTTATGGAAAATGATGTAATTCATTATTTTTAAAACATAAATAATGTAATTCATTATTAAAAAATATATATTTATAGACTACAGACTAATTTTATTAATATTATTTTGGATTTTTTATTTTACAAAATTTATCGAATAGATTATTTATTTTATTAAGGCTAGTAATTTTTTTCCTGAACTTTAATATGTACAAAATCGTGCCCGTGAATTTTTTTGGCCGTTAAAAATTCTCCCTGAACTATTGAGATTGTTAAATTTAAGGACTTTTGTCTAATTTTAGCAAAAAAATTCTAACATGGATGAAAGTTCAAGGAGCATGATTTAGTACATATCAAAGTTTGAGGGGCATGATTTGGTAGATATCAAAGTTTGGGGAGCATGGTTTAGTACATAAACAATCACTGAAACAGTAAAATTGAATGAAATTAGACAAAAGTCCTTAAATTTAACAATCTCAATAGTTCGGGGGAATTTTTAACAACCAAAAAAGTTCAGGAGCACGATTTAGTACATGTCAAAATTCGGGGGGAAAAATTACTAATTAGTCTTTTATTAAATATAAGGGTGTTCGCAATGTGGGTGGGTGGTATAGGTTGTAGGTTTTTTTTTTTTCAAATAAAACATTACATGTGGTTTTTGTAATGCAACCGCACCGTGAGATTTTAAAACTGCAAAAGCTATACTGCGAAAATGCGATATGGTACATTGCGGTTTGAACTATTTACACTATCATCATTATCAAACATTATAATGAAAATCTAAAAATTAAACTAATAAAGCTTTAGCAATACAAAACAAAATTTTTTATTAAAATTTAACATGTAATAATCATTTAGTACATTGAATTGTCTCTAGAAAAAATAAAGTAATATACACATGTATTATATATATATATATATTTGTTTTTATATGAAAAATGAATTAAAAATCATATTGTAAAAATTAGTAATTTTGTAATATATAATATGGTACGGTTTGAACCGTAATTATTAAATTTAAAGCCGCAAACCACACTGTATCGCGCGGTTTGGCAAAGATATAAACAGTAATCATGCCACACAAGATTTCAAATTGTATTTTTTTATACAATGATGTGCGATACATGCATTTTGTGTAGTGTGAGCGGTTTAATAAACATCTCTAATTAAATGAACAATTAGACTTTATTTTTCAAAATGATACTAATTTTAGACATATGAACGTTAGTCTAATACTTTTAGATTTGATTATTATTAAATTTTATTTTAATAAAAAAATAACTTATTTTATATTATTTGAAAAAATATAAAATTAAATTTATCTAATAAAATAGAGTGTCATCACTAAATTTTACAAAACTATAAAGGCAAATTAAGATTTTTACTCTTGAATTTTGACATGTATCAAATCATGTCTTTTGAACTTTTAAGGTCGTTAAAAATGTCTCCTGAATAATGTTGGATTTAAGGACATTTGTCTAATTTCATTCAATTTTATTATTTCAGTTATTATTTATGTATTAAAATTATGCTCCTCAGATTTTAATATCTATCAAATGCTCTTTTGTACTAAATTATATCTCTTGAATTTTTATTTATATTAAATTTTTGTACTAAAATTAGAAAAAAATCTTAATCAGAAGTAAATCATTAAATAAATAATATTGCCTAAAGAAACAATTCATTAAATAATATTAAAAGTGAAGTGACTATTATCTATCTAATTATTACCTCTGAAACATACAGCAGGTCCCTCCCGGTAAAGTGACGTGTCATAAATCTCTGGTAGTCGTTCAATGCTTTTGACTTTGTTTAACAACATCAACCATTCTAGACCGTTAGATCTCAGGACGTTTTACAATAGAATGATGACACGTGTGATTCATTTTTAAGAGAAAAAAAAATTAATAAAAATAAAATACAAAAACGACAAAACGCAGGCGTATAATGTTTGTGTGGGAGAGAAGAGTTAGAAGAATCAATACGTAAACTGTACAATTTTGATGTGGGGACCACACTGGGCCCCCACCCAATCATCAAGCTGACGGAGGAACCAACGCCGTTAGGCTTTGAATGGGGGCCCAATTAGAATGAAGTGGGCCGAAGGAGAATTTATTTAGAGCTATAACACCAATAATTGAGTTTTTTTTTTCTTTTTGACATTGTTTTTATAATTAATTTTTAGACCTGATTATTTTACTCGAGCACGCTATTCATTTATTAAACTCAATGTTATCTCTTTATTGTAGTTAACACGTTTCAAACTAAATTAAATAGATCTCTTTAAAGATAAACTAAACTAAATAAATGACCATCAATGTAAGAGAATGACTATAAAAACATTTGTTGTATCCAATTGAGATATTCTCGGCTTTTCTCTTATCATAGGATTCATCATAAGCATAATATTTTGGCTGATTTTAATTTTCTTTTAATAATTATTACGTGTAAAATATAAATTAATATTTTATTTATAAAAATATTTTTATAAGGCGTAGATAATATTTATACATTTTATGTACTTTTAATTATCACTTATACAATCATACTATAGTTGCAGCCTGCAGAGTGATTGCTGAGTGGTTGGACGAAAGTTGCATCAAACGAAGATTTCAATCAGACGAAAGTTACTGGGTGGTTGGTCGAAGATAAAAACGAAAGTTGCTAAGTGGTTGGCTAGATGTTGCATCAAACGAATATTTCAATCAGACAAAATAACGGTTAGTAAAATATTTGTACAACTGTAATGCAATTGTTATGAAACATTAAAAATCAAAATAGTATTTCCACAAACGTAATTTTATCTACATGTCTCTTCATGATTTAATATGAATAAATTCACTATTGAAAATTTAGAAAACAACAAAAATACATCAAGATAAACATTTTACTATAGTATTGATGTAATTTTTTTTAATATACTTGAGTTGGATTGTTCGAGAACTACAGTTCAACTTTTTGAGATCCGCATTTCATGGATATGAAAATTGAAGTCACGACATTATTTTTATGCAAATTAAATTAGATTTCCGGTTGAATTTTAATTTCGTAGTAGTTTTTTTACACTTTTTTTCTTCATGAATTCGAAACATTCCCTTGTTTTGATTGATTCTGGTCGTCTTCTCAAGTGAAATCGCCGAAATTAATAGTGGTTCTCTTTCTAGTTAAGTTTTCATTTCAGTTGCGTTGGGTTACTGCGTAGTTGAGCGATGGTTGCCTAGGAAGCATGTATCCTAAGTTAAAGGTGTGTATAAGTGGTATTTGTGTAATTTTTTTTTATTTGGGTTGTATATTTGTTTATTTGGCTGAGTTACAGTATTTTTGTAATATTGTTACTTTATTTTGGTTAAAATTGAAAAAAGTTTTTTTTTTTTATTTAGAATACTAAATATCAATGAAATTACTATTGGGATATCTTTCCCGTTGAAAACACAAGCAAAATTGAAATAAAAAAAACGAGCAAATTAATCGGTTGCATGATTCCTGAATCGTTTTACAAAAAAAAATTTAAATAGACTCAGATGAAAAAATTACAACATCACGGTTAATGTTAAGAACATTTATACTTAATTTACTGTACCGCTTAGAAGATACAATAATAGATTAATTGCAGCTGGTTCATTCAACCTCTTAGTTTGAGCATTTAACTTTTGTGTAAGCTACATAACTGCACCACTAACAACCCCTTCAGCCACATATAACTTGTTATTCCCATCCACTAGCAGCAATTTGATGGTGAGACATTGAAGAACAAAAAGACGAACCAAAAATAAAATAAAACAAAACACAACTATATCACATAGACAAGACTAATCGCAATAGGAAAATTACAAACCCTGGCCAAGCCACGCCTAAGCCTAAAGAGAATTGGCAATCCTGATTGAAGAAAAAAACAACCTCAACTGACGAAGAATTCAGGTTGAAATACCCTAACACACAATATCAAACAACTTAATTTTCACATAACAAAATAATTACTTGTGACATTTTAAATGTAACTGAAACAATTTTAATAATATGTTAATTTTTTAATGGTATTTTATATATATATTTTGCATTAGAATTTGAATATTATAAAATCATATTGTCTATTACTTCTTTTAAAATACACTCTTATTTATTTATTTTTTATTTTAAATTTATAGAAAATAAAATATAAAATTAGATAGATTGAAAGGACAAATTAAAACTACAACTGCCAATAATAATCATGTAACTAAATGATTCTTTAGTTTTGAATAAAAGTTTTGAACTAAAAATAAATATTTATAAGTAATTTTAATGATGATTTTCTTTACACTTATAAGCTATAATTGTATTCACAAAATTACAACTTATAATTGTCTCTTAACAAATTTTCAAACGCTCTTTTTCATTAGTACAATTCTATTTAAATTTATTCAACACAATAATCTCATGTGAAAAGAGTGTATCTATCAAAAGCTTTCATTTTCTTAAAAAGAAAGATAAATAAAACATACTAGTCACTAATCTAAGCTTTCCTCTCTTTCTCTGCCAAATTCATTCAAAAGAAAAAAAGGGTATAAAGAAAAGAGTTAACCAATGAAAAAGCATTTCTCTTATTTTTTTTTTCTTTTAATTTACAATAATAAACAAAGAACAAAATCTAAGTTGTATTGTATATATGGAAGAGCATTATATTAAATATAATATATGTCGTCCAAATCCAAATCCAAGGAATCACGTGCAGATCACTCTTACGTTACTGGGTTGGTTCATTTAATGGGCCGGGCCCACTACCAGTCAGTGAAACTGGACCGTCCAATAATGGTACTCCCACTCTTGTTTTTAGGTGTGGAGCTTTCCACACTATATACTATGTTCCTCTCTTCTGTATCTATATCTATATCTATACTATATCCATTACTTATATACAGTTTTTGTCTTTATCTTCAAGACTCAGAATATACGTAGTTTTATACTCTCAGAAAATACGTATAACCAAGGTTAATGATGAGAGAGAGAAACAACAAAGCAAACCAGTGAAGAAGAGGAGACAAGTATTTGAGAAGCCTTTGCTCTTGTGAACTCTAAGCCACAATCTTTGATACATTTTCTGATTTTAGAGAAAGAAAACACATATACAAAAGGGTTTCTTTTTTTCTTTATTTCCTCCGCATTTGAAGGCTCTCTCAAACAAAATACCAGGTGGGTTTTCAAAAAAATTCTTACTTTATTTTATGGGTTTAAGAAATTTGTTTGATTCTTTGTTTCTTCTGATGTGATATTGGATTTTTGGCAGTTTAAAAATTGGTTCTTTTTTACTTTCGATCATCTTAGTTTGATCTTGACTTGGGCTATTTTTTATTATTATTATTTTTTTTGTTTGGGTTTAGATTTTCTTTTTTTGTTTGGGGCTGATTTTGGGATTTAAGTGAATGATTATGTTGGGCTGTTGATTCATCTGTTGTTGACCCATTTGATGCATTTGAAGTAGGGACTGACTGGTTGATCGAATTGGATTTTTGGTATCTGATCTTGTACTTACTTCCTCCTTTACTCTTTTTTCGCATGCAAGTTCAAATTAACATCTGGGTTTTGGGGTACAGTACAATAATCAAATGATCAAGTGTGCTTTCATGCATAATATTTCAGATGGAACTGACATTGTTGGTTTTTTTAGATGGGATCAACATACAATTGATTATAGCTTTATGGTCTCATAGCTTCTTAAGTGGCTTTACTTGGTTTTCCTTTTCATTCTTACTTTATGCTCATATAAGCAGTTCTGATCTTGACCATTGGGTAAATGTTTCTTGAGTTCATCTCCATTTGTGCTTCTTCGGATTGCCTTAAATTTCACTATACTTTGGTGAAAGTTTTTGTAGTTATGCTCCCCCTTTTCCCCCAAAATGAAAAAGAAATAAATGATCTTGGGGAAAATTATGGTTCTTTATTGGGTATTAAGGAAAGCCATCCGTTTCTTTAAATTTATATTTGTGTGTTCAATTAGTTCTAATCTTCTATGTTTTGTTGTTTGAGAGTTCCATTAATGTTTCCATTGGTAGGAACCCTTTTGGTATTGCAAGTTCCTCTTCATATATTCGCTTGTTTTAGATTCTCATTTCTTACCTTTTGCATATTCATTTATATCATTTAGCTAACTAAGATTTTTTCATTATGCCTTGTGCTCATTGTTTATAGTTTCCAGTCATTATTTATGCACTTACTTTCAAGTCTACTCCTTTGCAATATGGAGTTGTCTATTTTATGATAAGAGGACTAAGGTTCATAGATTGTCCATGATTTACAGAAATGGCCAGATGAAGAACATGTATGCATGATTATCTAATGGCTGAATCCGATTCAGAGTCCGATGCCCAGTCAGATGTGTCGAGCCTGAGGCATATAAGCAGCTCACTTTTCAATATCCCTGGTTTCTTTGTAGGGTTTGGAACTAAAGGTTCATCCGAATCTGATTCAATCAGGAGTCCTACTTCTCCTCTTGATATTGGAGTTTTTTCAAACTTGAGGAATCCTGTAAGTCTTCGATATACTCGATCATCATCTGAAAATGGACATAAAAAGAAGTGGAATTGCAGTAAAGTAGTAGGCCTTGGCATTGTCAATTCACTTGTTGATAATACAACAGGTGGTGGTCTTGATATACCAAAGCAGAAGAACATACTTTTCGGACCCCAAGTTAAGACTAGTACCACTAATTCCTTGAAACTTTACCATGGTTCGCTCGATTCTTCGTTGAAATCCAAGTCACTGCCAACAAACTACATTGCTTCAAGGCTTTCTGAAACCAAGTATCCTAGTCCCCATTTGGTTAGCAGCAGTGTTGCCTTTGATAATGAAATTCCATTAAAGCCTGAACCATTAGAAAATACTCAACTATGTTTCTCGGATTCAACTATTCCTTCTTCACTGGTCAGCTTGACCTACAATCACAACTTGAGGTCTGAAAACTTCTGTCCAGAAGTTAAAACTAGAATGAGTTCACCATCAGTAATTGGCTCAACAAGTTCAGAAGTGAAAAATTCTTTGGATATCAAAACAAGTACTCTTCCAATACCTATTGAGCCCAGCCAGGGATTTGTGGGCTCTCTTTCTAAGAAGGAGATAGAATTGTCTGAAGACTATACATGTATAATTTCCCATGGTCCAAATCCCAAAACAATTCATATCTTTGGTGACTGTGTTTTAGAATGTCACACAAATGAGATAAACAATTTTGGCATGAAGGAAGAACTGGGAGTCAAATCACCTCAAGAAGCTAATAACTCGGAGGGATTAGCCCCTATTCCTTCTGATGAAGTTTTGAAATTTTGTCACTCCTGCAAGAAAAGGCTGGAAACTGATGAAGACATTTACATGAGCAGGTTTCTCCTTCTCATATGTCTATAGAAATCTTCACTTGGTGTTTATATTATTTTTAGTCATACCTGACATAAATATGTATTCTTCTCTCAACAGAGGTGAGCAAGCCTTTTGCAGTTTTGATTGCTGCCCCGAGGAGATATTGGAAGAAGAAGCGGAGAGAAGTTACCATAATTCTGCAGGAAGCTCTCCTGGTTCAAGCTTCCACGAAGATGTCTTCTTGTTGGGCATGCCCGTTGCCATGTGATGGATCATCGACAATGCTTTTTTCAGGTTTCTAGATCGTCCGTTGATAAGAAGTGCTGTCTGTGTGATTTTGTTAGCAGCCATGGATGATCAAAAAGCATTTTGTTGTTTTGTTTTTTGCTTGTTATGTCTCCGTTTTCAAATATTATTGATACTGTTAAGTTATGAGTAGTTGCAGTAGTAGCATAGAGTATCTCTATATGGATATGATGAGACTCAGACCATTTTGCTATCTTATAATTTTGTTAAGATGGGTTGCAAGTGGCTATAGAAAGCCCTGGCTCTTCGGTTTTTCGTTCGTTTTTCCTGGCCTCCTACTGTTGGTTAGGAGTTGATGTAGAAGTTTTTGAACCTGATGAGCTTATTATATAATGCATGAGCATATTCAATAACATCTATTTGTTCTTATGCAAAATGCTTTCCATCCCGATTGAAAATGTCTCCCGAGCCACGCTGGGAAGCTTTTGCAGGTCTGCTGATCAATCCCGCAGCCCCATGTGGCTCCCGAGCATGCTTGTGATCGGGATGGATAGCAGAATTCTATTCTTAAATAAGTCATTTTGTTCTTAAGCAAAAGGCTTTCCATCCCGATTGGAAAACCCTCCCGAGCCACGCGGGGCAGCTTTTGCGGGTCTGCTGATCAATCCCGCAACCCCATGTGCCTCCCGGGATCTATTCTTGTATTTAAGATTCATTCTACTATTAGTCATTATTGTCTATTTTTGGCCATGTTTGGATTAAGGAGTTTTTTGGTGTAAATTTATTGAATTCACTATTTGTTTAACAAGTGGTTATTATTGCCTTGAATAATCATGATTAAAGCATCATATTTTCATTTCTAATAACAACTAAATTGGATACTGAATTAACTGACATAAATTCAGATATGAAACGTTATAATATGAGCTCTTACTTCAACAGTGGAGTTAGGTTGATATGGAAATGATTGTGATGTTCAGTCCCTGTGACGTGGCAACTTGTAACGTTTTGGATAAAGAGATGTTTTTCTTTGGCAGGTTTGCATTGGTGGAAAATCAATCAAAAAGTGCATAAGTATATATGCCTATGTGGAAATTATTATAGGAAGAGTTCTACTCTTGTCAAATATTACCAAACTGCCAAATGAATATGATTTTGTCTCAATATTTTGTTAATATTTGCTCTATTCTTAGTGAACTAAATTTATATTATTTCTCTCTATCAAAAAAGTATGTATATTATTTCAGTAATTATTTCTATGTAAGATGTTAACAAAAAAAATTATCCCTATTTTTCAAGTTGGACTCTAAATGGAGCATTATTGTCAGAATAATTTTTCAGAAGATAAATATTTATGTTTTTATTTTTTTTATAAAGTGATCAGAATCGTGATAAAAATTCACGATGAATACATTTACAATGATGCAATAATCTTTTTGAACTAGAATAGTTCATTCTCTAACTGACATATGCATTTGTCATCCGATAGACTACAATGTTATCATTACAAACTAAATGAAACGAAACTGCTTACAAAATTTAGACAATAAAACTATTATATCATCAAAAAATGCATCTATCTTATATTCTCATTTATATACGCATTCTCATTAGTAACAACTGTCAATACTACTAGGGAATTTGAATAATCTGTTTGAATCGAAATACTATATGCATAGAGTTAAATTTTCAGCTTACAACACTGAATTGTCACTTAAAACAAAACAAAACAGAAAGCTTCACAAAAAATTTAAAATTAGAAAGCCTACCTCAATTCATCTTAATGTAACATTAAAATTAAAACAATAATCTCAATTATTAATTAAGTTCCTAAGTAAAAGGTTTAATAAACTAACAAAATTTTGATGACCATGTAAAAAATTTCATTAAAATAATCTCAAGTTTGTGCCTTTCAATGAAATTATTATTTTTTTTTCTTTTCTTAAAAATAAATAAATAAATAAACTGAAAAAATTAAATAGTAAAGTGATGATGGCACATGTGGTAATTATAACAACAAGCGGGGGTAGTAGAGGTAATTATCACCGATGGTCACTGAAAAGAAGAGAAAAAAATAAAAAGAGAAAATTTAAGCAGAGAGACAGAGTGTTTAAGGTGAACCTCTATCTCTTTATCCCAACAAAATCACAACGAAAGAAAAAGGAAGAAGAAGAAGAAGAAGCAATGGGCTTTCCAATGGGGAGCTCTAGCTCTTGCTTTATACAGCCTTCTCTCTCCTACCCTCTTTCCTCCTCTTCTTCTTCATCTTCACGATCCATTTTTTTCTACTCTTCTTCCGCAAAAAATGCTGAGCCCAGGAGAAGGGGCTCTGTCCCAATGGCCTCCATGAACCAAGACAAGTCAACTTATGATAGGTCTCCCTTGCAACGGAGGGCCATTCTCTTTGTGGGTATTTCAGTTCTTCCCTTGTTACAACTCAGGGCCAGAGCTCTTGACGGTTTGCCCACAAGTAAGTAGATTTTTTCTCTCTATATATTTGTATGTATAGGCTCTATATGGGAAATTGACAAGTTTGTTGAAAGTTTCTTTCTTTGAGTATTTTCGGGTGATTATGAATCTTTGGTGGGTTTAGAAGAGAAGATGTTTTGAACCATTTTTTTTTCTTCAATTTTTTGTATTGTGGCAGTTCAGTTGTGCTATCAACTTGATTTTATTTTAATCTGAATTTTATTGTAATTTAGGGAACTGACATATAGGTTAAGATTTGACAAAGGCTATAATAATTGACTCTTATTGGTTGTAATAATGATTATAGCAATTGACTTTCTTTTTGATGAGAACATAATAAATAGGTTTGGAAGATTGCCTAGAACCTTTTAGATTGAATTATAACTGTTGTTAGTTAGTTATTTATGACTAACCTATGCATTCATTTATTTAAAATCTTACAGAAGAAACTGAGGTAAAGACATCTGAGGGGAACCAAATAGCAGAGGTTTGGATCTGGTCTAGGTTCACAATATGTCCCAATCAGTAATTCTTGTTGAGTTTATACTTGTAAGAAAATATCCTTAATTGGTTAATTTGTATTGACAACAGGCAATTCAAAAGGACTCTTCACCAAATGCATTTGCTTCTCTATTGAATGGTATTGGAATACTGAGTTCTGGTGTTCTTGGTGCTCTCTATGCCTCAGCTCAGAAAGAAAAAACAGAAAATAATGCAACAGTGGAAGCTGTGAGTCTATTGAAAAATACACAAGGAAGATTAAAATACTTGTATTTCTTTATTTATTTGTTTCTGAGCAAAATACTTGTTTTGTTCTAAATGTGTAGATGAAGACCAAAATAAAACAGAAGGAATCTGCTATCACCACATTAGAGAAGAATTTTGAATCAAAGCTACTCACTGAACAGAAAGAGAGAACTGAGCAACTTAAAAAGGCGAAAGAAGAACAGATGTCTCTTCAAGACCAACTAAAATCGGCGAACAGTGTGGTTGCAGGATTGGGAGTAGAGCTGAATAATGAGAAGAAATTTGTAGAGGAGCTTAAAATTCAGATAAACAGTCTTGAAACTGATCTTTCTAAAGTGACCCAAGATAAGAAGATCATTGAAGAAGATTTGAAGAAGAAGTTTGAGCTGATTGAAGTCCTGGAAGGAAAAATAAATTTACTGAACAATGAGTTGAAGGAAAAAGAAGGTAATGTTCAAAATCTCAGATCCTCTCTTGCTGATAAGGAGTTAGAGTTGAGCAACTTGAAAACTACCAATGGGAAAATAAACGATGAACTAGCTAATGCACGTTCGGAAATCCAACATTTGAAGGATGAAATTGTGAAAAATCAAAATGAAATAGAGTTAAAGAACTCTGTTGCTGAGGAATTGAATGCAACTGTTAGTTCTTTAAGTACTGAAAAGGGTCTTCTTGAGAAGAAACTTGATGCTATTGAGAAGGAATACAACGATTTAAAGTTATCATCAGAAAAGAAGGCAGCCTTTGATGCCAAGGTTTTGGGAGAAAAAGAAGAAGAGCTTCAGCTGGTAAAGGAGAAGCTTGCACTTGCTACAAGTGAGGTTAGTCAAAACCAGGAAATAATTGCTAAATTGACCGAAGAGAATGAAAAGTTGAAGAAAACGCTGGATGAAGAATCAAACAAGGCAAATAATCTGAAACAAGAACTCCAAGCCACGCACGAAAATCTTGCAAAATCAAGAGATGAGGCGTCTGATCTGGAAAAACAGTTAATGAAGTCGAACAACTTATGCAAGGAACTTGAAGCTGAGGTTTCTAGAGTTCAGGCTGAGTTTGCCAAAGTTAGAGATTCATTGCAAAGGAGTCTTGATGAGGCTAAACAGAGTGGTGTGGAGTTAGCCGGTGAGCTAACTTCAGCGAAGGAACTTATGAAGAAGACAAAAGAGGAGCTACATAATGTGTCTCTTGAACTTGCAGCTCTTGTTGAAGATCGTAATAGCCTGCAGCAAGAACTGGTTGATGTCTACAAAAAGGCCGAAACTGCTGCCAGTGATTTAAAATTAGAGCAAAAAACAGTAGCCACTTTGAACAAAGAACTACAAGGCATGGAGAAGCAAATGGCAAAGGATAAGGACTCTCGAAAATCTCTTGAAACAGACTTAGAAGAGGCTATCAAATCACTTGATGAGATGAACCGAAATGCAATGACACTTTCTAGTGATTTAGAGAGGGCTAACTCCCGAATTTCTGAACTCGAAGATGAAAAACAGGTGTTCTACAAGACCCTAACAGAACAAAAGAACGCGGCCAAAGAGGCCCGAGAAAACATGGAAGATGCCCATAACATGGTTATGAGACTTGGGAGTGAAAGGGAGAGTTTGGATAAGAAAGCAAAGAAACTTGAAGAGGATCTATCTTCAGCCAAGGGTGAAATACTGAGGTTAAGGAGTCAAATAAATTCATCAAAGGCTGTTGTAAATAACAAGAAAGCTGTAACTGAAAACGATGGAGCTGAAGAAAACAAAGACAAGGACAAAGAGAAAGAGAAAGTTAAAGTAACTGCTAAGAGAACTGTCCGAAGAAGAAAAGCTAGTTCAGAATGAGATTGCTTGCTTTTCAAGGCATCTGACCATTTTTTTTCATCCAAATAAGAGTTGTAATGTATAAATTAGTGAGACTTTATGACATTAGTGAAATAAATACTATTGTATGATAATTCTTTTCATAACTTCTTTCTCATTTCCATTGATATTTTTTCAGTTTTAGCCTATAATTTCCAGGATTTTTCCACACTCCTAAAAAAGCTACGGTTCATAATTTTATTTGAAAAAAATAATCGACCACAGTGGGAGTCGAACCCACGACCTTTTGATCCGAAGTCAAACGCGCTAATCCACTGCGCTATGCGGTCATTTCTGTTGTATATTTGTTTATATAGTTTATAATCTAATGTAAATTAATAAATTCCCCTAAGATTAAGAGTAATTATTTAGTATTAGTAAAGTAATCGTTTAGTCAAACCTCGTCTTCGTCATCCTGATTTATTATGATTGAAAGTAAAATATTTAAGTTCAACTTCAAGTACGTACATACCTGTAAAAGGAAAATTGCACAATTTTATTTGTATGTAATTTAAACTTGAACGAAACAAGAAATTTAGAGCAACTCTAAGGAGACTGCATATAAGTTAAATGCCGTGTATGTGCCGTCCAAGAAAGCTGCATTTCTTGCAGCATTTTGTAGTTTTATTTACAGTGTACGTCATATATGCTGTGCACAGTAGTCACTGTATAGTTTTTTATTTTTATAATTTAATTAATATTTATATATATATTTATATTATTAAATTTGTAAAATCAAGAATTATTTTTTGAGAAATTTTACAATGCACATTTTTAAAAGTGATGTACGAATCTACTTTTATTTGTTTCAGCACCCAACAAACTTTTTAGTCTATTTTTTTTATATAGTAGAGTATATTATAGTTATTTAAGACATTTTGTAAAATTTAAAAAAATTTAATAAGTCGAAAATAGTACACTTCTTTAAAAGTGGCACACTAATATACTCATATTTAGGCATTCAGGAGACTTGTTTAGTCTTTTTTTTTTTTTTAATGATTGTGTATATTATTGCTATTTAATATATCCTGCAAAATTTTGAAAATTTTAAAAAAATTTGACACGCCGAAAATAAAATTCAATCTTTCTGTCGCGTGACTCTTTTATTTAGAGGAATACATTGTTAATTAATATGATATTATTTTTTTTTATTTTATTAAAAAATTAATATAATAATAAAAAATATTTTTTAGTGTAATTTTTAGTGTTGTGATTAGAGTAAAAATAGTTTTTGATGCTAAATTTAATAATAGTGTGTGTAACACCAAATTTAGTATTTCAGCTGTTAATATGATATTATGTAATATGTCGGTCTGCTTTAGTTTATTTTCATCATATTTAATTTATTATTTATTTATTTTAGTAGGAAATTATTTTAAATTATTTATTTAGATGTCATATTTAAAAAAAAAAATTGCTAAAATTATTAGTATATAGGCCAATATTCCAATATTTTACTGATAATACTTTAGAGTGTAATTTTCATACAATTTTCTTATTTTCTTTTCATATTTTTCAATTTTTAGAATGTGGAAAAACATCATTTTAAAAAAGTGGAAAAGGAAAAGTAATTAAATTTATATATTTTTCACGAACATCCTCAATAAGTGTATTCTTTAAAAATATCAAAAACTTTAATCACATAAAAATATAATATTTTATTCAATCAACATTTTTTATTCAAAAATGTTCTAATAGTATTTTATAAATATTATAATAATATAAAAAATAATAAAAAAAATATAAAGAATTTGACATTGACATTTTTTTCACTCTAATAAGTATCAATTAAAAGGGGCCAAAAATATATTTATGTCATCAAATATTTTTTAAAACATCTCTATTGAAAATGCTTTAAAGTGCTTGATAAAATTTGACTTAATGCCCTTTTAAAATTTAATTTAATTTACTTTTTTACTATTTTTCTACGTAATCAATTTAGTTTCGTTGCCATTCAATGTTTCCTGTCATAGAACATTTGAAGAGATGCACAAGTTTGTAAAACTCTACTTTCTCTTTCATTCCTTTAATCCCAAGTAAAATAAAATTCTTTACTAAGATTAAACTGACAACTTCAAGTTTATACTTTTCTCCAAGAGACTAAATGTAGTAAGAGGGCCTTCAATTACTGAAATATAAAGAGTACATGAAGAACACTCATTTGATCATCGACCAACAAACTGTATAATACTGTAACTGCAGTACATTTAACTCAACTCAACCCCATCATCACATCACATATCGTAGTAGTTTTAGGTAAGACTTTTTATAATCTGATGCCCTTTGCAACAAAACAAGAGAGAAAGGAAGAAAAAAAATATAGCAGAAAATGAAACAAAGCAAAGAAGATCACTATCATTTTTTAGAGAGGTTCAAGCTGCAAGCTAAGCTATACCGACACGACTGGCTTTTTGGCCTGTCAAAGAGAAAGAAAGAAACCAAGCATCTGAGAACTATACAACCATAGCTGTATTATGTACCTCTTGTGTTCCCATGGGAATATTCCCTATTTAATATACTTCTTACCTACAAAGCCAAACAACATGCCAAGTTAAAAACCAAAGCCACTGCTTTTGACTATTAAATCAGGAGACAACCTGGGTATCCGCAGACTCGGATGAGCCTCCAGCTGAGCCTGGAATGTTCTTCAGTTTCAATGATGCACAGTGATCTGATGACCCAGGTTCAGAAACATCGCCAATATCCAAAGTATCTGGAAGACTCTCAGAAGACTCGATCGTTTGAAACTATAAAAAACAGGAAACATGTACCTCTCAAGAAAATGCCTAGAATATAAAATATATGAATTAATTTGGAAAAGATAAAAGATTTCAGGATAAATCATAATATTTACCGAGCACTTTCTTGAAACCTATCCAAATTTTAATGATACTACTATACTACCCAGGGTAACCAAGACACAGGGATTAAAAATAATAATAAATAAATAAAAGAAGACAGAAAAGGAAAAAAATAATCTAGAAAAGCAGTGTGCCTCGGGCATAATTTTCATGTGCTGGCACAACAGATGCTCACATTACCATTAGGATAATGTTGTCTATCAAAACTTAAAAACCAATTTGTACTTTTAGCTGGAAAAAAAAGACACACTATGTATTAGCAAATTCTCTCAGGATTCATTTGGTATGCAGTATTACTACTGTATAGTATTATATTGAATTGAATTTTATACAATATTTTTATTTAAAACTATTTGTGATATTAACTTTTATGGATACTTAAATATATAATGTTTTAGTATAAATTAAAGTTTAACATAGTGTTATATAAAAACATAATATGTAATCCAATTTAATATAATACAATACAATACGATCTAATATGACATTCCAAACGAGCCCTATGGATTAGCCTACACAATTATCACCCATTATGAAAAGCTTTATAATGACAAAAAGCCTTCTAATGAATGAGTAAAAATATGTTTTAAGCCTTTTGATTGGTAAAAATATGTTCTTAGACTTTCAATTGGTTAAAATACGTTTTACGCCTTATAAGTAAAACTATGTCCAAAACCTTCTAACATGGCTAAAACAAACTTATTTCAAACTTCGTGCAGAAATAGGTGGTCAGGGAGATAGAATAGCTCGCAATCAAAAGGTCAAACGAAAAGGTTAATTAGAAATGGTATTATACAAAGTCAAAGATAAGGACTCAATATATAAACAATTAACAGCTCAGCCAGGCCAATACATTGTCTGTGGTGCATATGATAATAGAAAATAAATCAATTATTGAGCATTGCTCCTAATTAAAAAAAACCATTATTTAATGGCAATTCAATTATAAGTAGTTTAATTAAAAAAAATCATTTCCTTGTTAATTACGTAAATTATTGATCAAGTAGAAAAGTAAGAAAGAATATTTACCTCAAGCTGGTTCATCATGTCAATAGTGGCGTCTAAGTCACCCTTGTTTGCCAAATAAACACCAGCAAGTGACTGCTCAGAGAAATTAGGAAATGTCATCTGAAGAAAATCCAAATCCATGTCGAACTCTTCATCCAAAATCTGTTTTTCTAATCCTACATTCACATTCTGTGATGATCCACCAAAAGAATTGTGGTGAGGCTGGTTCCTCACAGAGAAAACATCTTGACTAAATTGTTCTACAGGAGAACGGAAACTTCCTTCAAAAGAAGAATTGTGGTAGCGCTGGTTCGGGGACATTAGAGCAGGTTCCACCTCTCTTTTTGAGAGTGGAATGTAAGCAGCTGCATATGGATTCAAAGTAGACATTCCAGGCTTCATAGCTTCAATTTATCAAACTATCAGCCACCTGTTCTTCAGACCAAAAAACCAGTTATTAGCAGATGCAACACATAATTAACATAATCATCAACAAACAAAAATTTCGATTCATAAAGGAGCTGATACTCCACAGAAGAAATACATACCATATATAGGATAAACCAAATGATCAAAATAAAAAATAAATGAAAAAACAATCTTATTTTTCTGCATAAACTGACCCGATCACATAAACAAGTAACTATTCTTTAAAATCTTGATCTTTGATGAAGACAAAGATCTATGAAGCAATAGGATTCTGAAAATGAAATCACCTATTCAACAAAACCGAAATCTTTAATCACATAAGCAGATCAATAATCTCATCTCACTAACAAATTAATCAAAATAAAATTCTCAACCAATCGTTCATGCAAAGAATCTAACAAGATAAAGATCCCTAAAATCGAAGATCACACAAAAACATAGCGCAAGCTTCCAACAATTAATTCAAGATCATGAATTTATGTACATAAACAGTACAAACCGAATCAAAATCCAATTAAATAACAGAAATTACGATGATAAAACAATGAAATCAAACCCAGTAAGATGATCAACAAGAAAAGGGGGGAAAAACTCACAGGGGGGAGAAAAGCGATGTAAGATCCCGAAAGAGAAACAGAAATGAGAAGTTTGAATGAAATCGCGGAAAAAGCGATAGGTTTAAATTGGGGATTTTTGTTGTTTGATTGAATTTGATGGATTGTTTTTAAAGGTGAAAAAAGAGAGTGTTACTTAGTTGCATGACAACACGGTCGTTCGTTCCTTTGATTGGGTTTGCGATCCTAACTCTACTGCTTAAGGCGCTGTTTGGTTAGTGGGTCATATTACCTGTGTCACCCACCAGTATACTAATTTATTTTGGGAAATTTCTATTTATATATTGAATTTTTATTTTTACATTTATGATATCAATCCCATATTTTTTTTTACAATTATTTGAAAATTAATATAAATATATATATTTTTTTGGTATATTCATCAAATATACAGTATATTTTGTGGCAGATTGTTTTGGTAGATTTTTATTTATTTCGTTTTAAATTATATTGTATTTTATTATATAATATTATGTCAACCTTTAATTTATATTGAAATATTATATATTTAGGTACCTATAAAAGTTAATACCACTTATATTTATACATAAAAATATTACATGAAATACAATTAAATATAATATAATGCGGTGTAATATATTAGTTTTACCAAACATACCCTGAAAAGTTTTTTAGTTTATTAGCTTAAACTTGTAAATTTTTTTAAAATTTTAAATAATTACTGTGCTCAAAATAAAATTTAAATAATTACTGTCTTATCTTAATTCTTCTGAAAATTCTAACACGCAATGGAGCTTGATCTACAATCAAATTGCTTCTAGAGTCCTCTTTTTTTTTTTTTTTTTTTTTTTTTTTTTGAAATTAGCGAAAGTCTTCATTAAGTAACCAAAAGTTAGACCTCACGGTCATTACAAAGAAGGTTCTCCGGTAAAGTGGAGACCGGGATACATCCATACATCTGGTGGGTAAACGCCCACTTAGCCACATTATGGGCTGCAAAGTTACATTGTCTACTAACAAAGAAAAAATTACAACTAGTAAATGAGGAAGTGGATCTCAAACAAAAGGAGACATAGTTCTCAAGGACCCAATGAGACTCCTTCCCATTGAGGACATTGATAACTAGTCTCGAGTCACTCTCAATAACTAGTCTAGAGTCCTCGATCCATACAACCTCAATTCTGATTTACACTATTGAAAGTATGGAACGATTTGAGAATTGGCAAAGTTATTTTGTCGTGTCTTTGACTCTTTAAAGTTTAACTTAATTATTAATTCATTATTTCTAATTTACACATATATTTTTTTATAATTATACCATATTCTTATGTGAGATATCTGCTAATTGATCTTGTAAGTTTAAATATTATAATGCTAACATGTAATAAATATACAGTGGAAAATTGTATGATAAAAAAAAAATCCATGTTAAAATCCACCAAAAATATTTGTACATGTTAGATGACTATATTTTTTAATATAATATTTCTCTTGAAAATCGCACATGTAGTACATAATTAATTTAATGTGTTTTACTTGGTAACTTGGTGTAATTTAGGCTAAACTAATAGCCTGAACAAAACCATAATCCATTTCTCTGTTATTAACCTCAAAATAGTATAATTTTCCTATAAATGATATGATACAGAACATTCTACATCACAGATGAGAGTTCAATCTGTAAGATCACATGAACTGGAACAAGAAACCTAACATAAAAAATACACTAATTACAAGTATCAGAAAAGTGATGGTACAATTACAAAGAATGAACAGAGTAGAGGTTTATGAACACACAGAAAGATTTATGAATAGTCATATGGGGGGCCATATCTTAAAGGCAAAACCTCTTGAGACTTTGGTTTAAACTTTGAACAATTGCAGCAGCTTCAAACTCTATCTATGATCAAAGCTGTTGGCTAATAATATACACTGAAGAAACAATCCATCATCTTCAATCTATCTCAATTCAATTCTCAACCTCCCAAAGCGCGCTTTAGTCCTGCTCGTTGCTCAGGAGTCAGCCTTGTTGGAAACTTAATCTCAAACTTGACCCTCAAATCACCTCTGTTACCAGGCTCTTTTGCAATTGGCATACCTTCCTTGGAGACAACTAGCTCATAGCCAGGGCTCACAACATCTGACACTGGTATTGATAGGCTGCGATGATCGAGTGTGGTGAGATTTAGAGTAGTTCCACCCAATGCTTCGGCTAGTGACACTTTTTGGTTTACAATGAGGTCATTGCCATCTCTGCTGTATAACTCGTGGGGTTTCTCATCAATTACAAACACAAGGTCTGCTGGAAGTTGGTTTGGCTGTTCATTACCTTTATCTGGGAAAGTAATCTTGGTTCCTTTCTTCCATCCTGGCTTTACATCTATGGTCAATATTTCCGACTCGGGTATTTGCCGCCTGAAAAATCGGATTTGAGTTAAGAATCAATGTTCGAAAATCTTGTCTAATAAGCAAAAACTATCTTACTTCATCCATAGTCAAAGAAGCTAAACCAGATGATTCTAAAGCCCTGGTTGGCTAATCTTTTAAAAACTGCTTTTGGGCTTCTGAAGCTCTAAAACACTTCCTCTGCTTGATTGGGTAATAGTAAGTTTCAACTTTTAGCTTTCAAAACTCTTTTAACAGAAGCCAGCTTTAGGCCTGTTTGACTGGACTTCTACTTCTGATTTTAGCTTTTCAAAGAGTTCTTCATGAGAAAGCTACTAAAGCTTGTTTCTGTTAAAAGAGTTTTTTAGAGCCGAAAGCTGAAACTCACACATTACTCAAACAATAGCAGAAATGCTTTTGGAACTTTGGAAGCCCAAAAATAGTTTTAAAAACCCCAGCCAACCAGGGACTAATAGCTTTCTGGAAGAGCTTCCTAAGAAGCTAAAAACAGAAGCAGAAGCCTAGCCAAATGACTAATGTTTTCTATATGACACTTAGCTAGATATGATATTCAAAGATTTTATCAAAGAGAGGAGTCATTTAGAAAAATACATACCCATTGGCACATGCTACAGTTCTTGAGATCTTCATTTTCCTAGTTGAGCCAGAATATAGTTCCTCAAGGCTGCAAGGCAATTTGCTCTCCACAGCTGGTGGTTTCTTTGGAACAAAACCTTCACTATACGACCGGAAAATATTTTCACCGCCACCGAATCCACCAAAATTTCCTCCTCCTACATCTGACTGAAACCTCATAGATCTCCCTGGTCCTGATGAACCAAAACTAAAAGGACTACTTCCAAAGAACTCTGCAAAGATGTCCTCTGCATTCCTTGGATTAAACCCATTTGAGCAACCTCCATTTCCAAATGGAGATCCAGATGTTCCTGGTGGTGGCATGTCCTTTAATCCTTCTTCACCATATTGATCATAAATCTGTTTCTTCTGAGGATCACTCAATACCTGCAGTCATCAAATTCACATTTTTCATTCCTAAACACAACAAGCTTAAATGAAATATGAATTTTATTGCCAATACATTCATTCATATAATGTGTAAATGAAACAAGGAAGCTCATGCCCTTTATAGCAAAATCTACATAAACCTGTTTACATCATTCTGTTCTATCTAACAAAGAATACCACCATGAAAATCCCAATAGCATCAAAATCTTAAGAACAAAACAACAGAAAAGTCTCAATCCCAATGGCAAAACAAACTTGCCTCATATTCCAATTATATTACTTTTGAAGTTAAAACAATACAAAATAACCCATGAAGTTTTAACATAAGGAATCATGAACTATGATCTCATATCCCAATATCAAACAATATAATTCCAATAATACAAAAAAAAAAAAAAGAACAAAACCCATCAATTAAAATAAACCCAAGAAGCTTAAACAAACATCAATGAACAAAAGAAAAGAACTTGCCTCATAAGCCTCAGAGATCTGCTTAAATGTAGCTTCGGCTTCCTTTTTGTTATTACGATTCTTATCAGGGTGCCATTTCATGGCCAATCTCCTGTAAGCTTTCTTCAAATCATCTTCTGTGGCGTTCCTATTCACCTTCAATATGTTATAGTAATCAACACCCATTTTTTCTTTTCGAGAAAAGAATTGATCCAATGATCAGGATCAGATCCAAATCTATCAAATTAGACCCTTTTGATGAAAACCCAGATCATCAATTTCCACAACACCTTCAGAGAAAGAGAGAGACGACTTGGTTAAGAAGAAGGCTGCATGAAATTTTGTCAAAACGACCAAAAATGAATGAATTGAAACTATAAAACGAACACAGAATCTGAATCTACGGTGTCAATGGTTATTGAGAGATTTTTCCATTTTACTATTCTTAGAATTTTTTTTTCCTTTCAATCTTTTATTAATTTTTACAAAACCGCGTAATAATGTGTTCGATGCTTACTACCAATTTATATGATTTTACTTAAAAATAAAAATAAAAATTATGACTTTTTTTTTTTTTTTAATAATATTAATAATTTCATGATATATATAATATATATCGACGTGGTAAAACAAATTTAACTACCGTATTTATTTATTTTAATAAATCATAAAATTTTATTAATAACAACTAACTAAAATAATAGTTGACTCCTTCTAATTTATAATAACAGTCTTTTCTCAAAAAAAAAAAAAAACTAAAATAATAGTTTGCAATTTAATATTCATTATTAGAGACACATTAGAATTATAAATACAAACTAAATAACCACTCACTTAATTCTCATATCGTTTAATAAAAAAAAATGAGATGAAAAAGATTGTAATACTACAATTAATCTTAAGAACACTTATATTTTATTTCATCCACCACACTCAGAAGATACAACAGTAGAAATTATTGCAGCAAGTTCAACCTCGTAGCTTGAGCACTCAACTATTGTTTAAGATACGTAACTGCACTACTAACAATTTTTTTAGTCGTAAAAAACTTGTTATTCCTAACCACTAACAATAATTTAATGGCGAGTCATTGAAGAACAAAGAAGAACCAACAACAAAATAAAATAAAATTATATCACATGAACAAGACTAAAACCCTCAAAACTATGTCACACAGACACAGACTAAAATACTCAAAATTATATCACAGAAATAAAACTAAAACACTTAATAAAATCATGTCATAGAAACAAGACTAATTGAAGCAGCAAAAAATCAAATGATAATAGAAAATACAATTCCAGCCAAGCTGCACCTAAGCCCAGAAAAGTCAGCAGGCCTTGTTAGAAAATAAAACTAAGAGCTCTAAGAAAACTTACTTTTTTATACTCTACCCTCGTAACAAATATACATGTACTTTCAGTAGCTGGTTTGAACAAGATTTCAGTAGTTGGTGGTCGATTCTTTTAGGTAATGTGGGTGATGTCATGTTACAAGAAGCAGATATGGTGGCTTGGGGAATTTGGGAAGCTCGTAGCAAAGTGGTTTGGAACAAAAAATCTTCGATTGCTTTATCGGTTGTACAGTCAGCTAGAAGTATTCATGATTAATTTTTATATGCTCAATCTAAAAAAGGAGATTCTTTACTATTAGTTTCGGCTGATAGTAAAGTCATTGAGCATTGGTCTTCACCGGCTTACTCTCAAATCAAGGTTAATGTTGATTGTGCAATTTTTGAGCAGGAAAGATAGTTTGGTATGGGTGTTTAGCCCGAGACTCTAATGGCAGGTTGTTGGAGGCATTTAATAAGGGATGGGTGGGTTGTGTTCAACCTGAAATGACAGAGATTATTGGTATCAAGAAAGTGCTTAGTTGGATCGATCATCATCAGTGGGCGAATGTGATTGTAGAGACAAATTGTTTAATGTATGTTCAAGCTTTTGTCTAGTTCTATTTCTTTACCTTCTCAGTTTGATTTAATTGTTTTAAATTGTAATAGTCTTTTGCTTTCTTAATTACATTTCTATACGTTTCGTTAAGAAATCTGCTAACAAGGTCGCTCGTTGCATTGCGCGTGCTTCTTGTTTTTCCCCAAGTTGTACTATAAGGAGAGATCTTTGTCTCCTCAGATAGTTGCTATTCTTTTTGGCAGATTTCTTAATTTAATGAATACTGATATTTTCATTCAAAAAAAATATATACATGTACTTTCTAGTATTTATTCATACAAAAACAAGCATCTTTTTTTTTTTTCTTAAAACAGAAAAAGAATAAAAATAAAATTGACCCACAAATAACTATTAGCACATTGAATTTTATTTAGAAAAATTTATACCACACATCTAAAACCGGATTTTTTTTTTGGTTTTTATGAATTTTTTTTTTACATTTTTACGAACCTTTTTTCTATTATTATTTACATTTTTATAGATTATTTTATTTTATTTTACTTTATTTTGCAAATTTTTACTTATTTTCTTAGAAAAAAATATTGCTTTCCCATAAAAAAAAACGTCAAAGCAACATTGTTCTAAAAAAAACACTTCGTATTATTGTAAAAAAAAAATTACGTTATTTTCTAGTAACAGCAATATTAAATCAAAATAATAGTTTTTTAAAAACAACAAAAAAGCAATACTATGTATTTTTGTAAGAAAAAAAATAAAATCCGTAAAAATGTAAAATTTTTACTATTTTTTGTATATTTATAAAATAATATCTTTTATTTATTTATTTTCTATATTTTAAGCTCCAATAAGAGTATAGTAAAATTGTGTGAAAAATAAAAACAAACTAATATTAACACAATTAAAAATAAAAGAATTAGGATAGATAACAACAATTTATAATATTATTCTGAAAAATAAATTTATTTATATATTTATTTATTTTTGTAGATATTCTCGGTAAGATAATGTGTTATAAATAATTTTGAGCTTACATATGCATATTTAGGTGTTACATGTGCAAATGTTTTGTTTTGGCACATAAATTATGGCTCGGATATCATTAAAAAAATAGTCATGAAATGCATGTTGTGTGTGTTGTAATTTAATTAAATATATCTTTAATTTCTAATACTTTTTTTTTATATGAAAAAGATAGAATAAAACAAAAAGAATCTCTACATTTTATATAAAATAATAAAAAAATAGATAAAATTGGATTATTTTTAATATAAAAAATGAACGTGATAGTATATAATTAGTCATAATACATGTATTAAATTCAGAAATTAGAATAATTAATTGTTGGCAAATAAAGCACAAAACAAACATTTTTTTTTATGAAGTAAACACAAAAACATACATTTATTACATACCAACATTCATTTCTGTTATGTGTAGAACCTAATATTATTATTTGGTGTCTAATATTAGTTTAATTCTCTCTCTAATGCTAGGTTTTGTTGGATTCCCTCGAGTGTAATGGATGTGGCCATAGTTCTTAAGACCTTTTCTCACTATGTGTAATTTTATAACGAACCGAGGTCATACTATCTAAAGCCAATTCTACTAAACATTCTAGAATTCCATTTTCAACATAATAGCCTCAAAAAAATTGCACTCTCTGATCATGAGTCTTGCTCATATTTAGTTTCATTACCATAAAATCATCACACCCCTATTGTTTCCTTTTTAGATAATGCAGCACCTCAAAGGGAACTAAAATTTTATCTGTTGTTAACCTCTCCAGAATGAATGCACTTTGAGCCTCATAAATAACAAGATCAATAAAAATTTTAATACAGTTAGCCAAGACCTTCGTGATAACTTTACAAAGAACATTACACAATGTTATTGGCCTCAGATCCCTCATCCCCGTAGGATTGCGTTTTCTTAAGGGTAAGAACTAGATTTGTATCATTGATATTACCCGACATCACGCCCAAAGTAAAATAGTCGCGAATTGTTTGGACCACATCACCTCCCACAACTGACCAAAAAATCTAATAAAAAGTTGAAGTCATGCCATCAAGCCCCAAAGATTTATCTGAATGCATCTGGAATAAAGCTGTCCTGACCTCATCCACTGTGACCGATTTTAACAACTCAACGTTGTTAACGAAGAAATGGATGGCTGAACATAATCAATGACTTCCCCGATCCACTTGAGATAAAGAAAAAAATACTAAAGAAATAATCAACTATCATATCAAGAAGGTCATGCTCCCTATCAAACCATTCACCAACCTCATTTTTTAACATATGAATCAAGTTGTTTTTATGCCAAGAAGTAGCACTCACATGAAAAAATTTAATATTTTTATCCTTAAATTTAAGCCACGACTATTTAGATCGTTTATGCTAAAAAATCTCACACTGATCTATAATCTCGGCCATGTTCTTTTTTTTCCTCAACTAAAAGTATACATGATCTACTTGGTCAATTTTTGCTTTAAAGTTTTCACTAATATCAACACCTCAACGTAACAAATGCTCCCCACAAGTAGAAAATCTTACTTTTTTTTGAATAGATTGACCAACACAAGACTCCCACACATCATGAATAATTTGAGTACACATGGATTCTTTTAACCATGCATTTTCAAACCAAAAAGATCTTCCTACCTCTGCCCCCACCTGAATGACTAGGTTCAGCAAAAGAGGACAATGATCAAATGAAGCAAAATCCAAATTAAAAAGCATAGTCGAGTGAAAAATATCCATCCAAGTCGAGGTGACAAAATTTTGATCAAGATGACCTCCACCCACCTATCTGAACCATGCCTCTATCTCACGTAAATTGATGACCATAGAGCTCAAGCTCATAGAACTCACAACTAGCTATCGCCCTTTGAAACCCATTGAGCAACCAAGTAAGATAAGGTTACCTCCCCTTTTGCCCCCTAAGATAGAACATTATTATAATCACCCAATTAGTACCATAGAAGTGTTGAATGATCACGCAAAGTACACATGAGATCCCAAGTGTGTCGACAAAGGCTCATATTTGGCTAACCATGCAAACCAGTTAATCTCCACTCCTCCATACCAGCCGCTTGAACTATGAGATCTATATGATTTGTGTAATAGTCAATAATTTCAACTTCCTTGTCTAAGTTCCAAACCAAAGCTAAACCGCCGTAGCTACCACCGAGAACAACTCTTCAAAAACTAAATTACACATCAAAATTTGAAACACGAGTATCATCACAAAGTGTCTCACAAAGAAAAATAAAAGTGAGCTTCTTTTGAGAAACTATCTCTTTAAATAATCGAACAATCGCTGAGATTCTAAGTCCATGGCAATTCTAACTTAAACAACTCATAATGATTGACGAGCCCCGTGAACAAGGCCCAACAAGTACAAAACTAATACTTATTTCCAAAGCAACAACCAATCAAACTATAATTTAGGAAAATTTTACAATTCATCTTTTGAAAGGGGTGCATCGATACACCTTTATTTATTTCGATATTAAAAAAAGAATTAGCGTATATTTTTTTTTATAATCGTATACGTTGTAGTTATTTTAAACATTGTGCAAAATTTTGAAAAATTTATAGTTTAAAATAGATTGTTTGAACATTAAATCTAATATTGTTAATTATTTCGAATTTTTATATCGTACACTACTATAAAAAAAATTAAACTATTTTTTTTTTTTAATGTCAAAGTAATTATGAGTTGGATTGTGCTTCCATTTTAATGGGGTGCATTGAAGAAGCAACTTTCACTTTAAGGGCTCGTTTGGAACGCCGTATTAGGTCGTATTGTATTGTATTGTATTATATTGTCTTGGATTATATATCATATTTTTATATAATACTATGTTAAACTTTAATTTATACTAAAATATTATATATTTAGGTGTCCATAAAAGTTAATACCACATATAGTTTTACATAAAAATATTACATAAAATACAATTCAATATAATACAATACGACCTAGTATGGCCTTCCAAACGAGCCCTAAATATTCATAATTTTGTTTTTGTTTTGAAGGATAAAGAAATAAATAATAAAAGCAAAATTATTTGGTGACGTTACCGTCGTCTCACGGTTGAATTGAGTTTGATTGCTTTTCTACAATTTTCTTAAGCAACCAAATCCTCTTTCTTCAGCATCCTCAGGTGAAGCTCAATCCCATACTTGCTGCGTTTTTCTCTCTTCTTCACTTTCCCTTTTACAATCTCAAACCGATCTACATCTTCTTAACTTCAAACCAATTCACCCTACACACATTCATGTAAATCTCAATTCGATTTCCAACTATAATCTCAATTCTCATCTGGGTTAGACCCTTTTCCCAATTTTAGATCCGAATCCTTGACGATCGTGGTTTTTTTTTGGGTCTCAGGGTTTTCCTCTTTCGGGAGATGCTCACTAGCGTGGATGGATTGTGAAAAGATCGTGGCTTGGATCCCCATAAGGGTTTGAGAATTGGGTTTTTTGATTGGATTGGTTTGGTGGGATATTATTGTTGATTTTAGGGAATTTGAATTAGGTTATTGCAGAAATGTTCTATGGTACTGTTGTATGGGACCCTTGGCTGATTGTTGCACAAATATTTTGCCTTCAATGCGTATATTATCTCACACTTGGGTTATTCTTGTCCATTCTTGTTGGATTTCGGGTTTCCCGGATGAGTTTGGTCTATTTCTTTGACTATGCTACTCTAACTGCTTCGACTGTAACTGGGTGGTGTGTCATTGCTTCGTTTCTGCTAAGTGCAATTGCAAGGTTAGAATTCTCTTCTACTTGGTCTATCAAATTGTTTGTTTTGTTTATCAATTACTTCATATGATAGCTTCTTGTTTTATGATTTAGAGTTACAAGGGATAGTGTTTGTACTTGGCATTATACAAACATGACTATTTAGCACTCTTGAGGGTTATAGGTTGAGTGGTTGATTTAGTTGGCTATAAACGGTTTATTTCTCAAGGAATCTGCTTGTAATTTGATTTTAACAAGAAATGATTATTTGGCATTGGAATTTTGTGATGATTAGCTTCTAACCAAGCTCTATATATTGTAGATGAATATGCAATTTTAACATGTAATATCTTAGTTATGTATGTTTGGCCACTTGAAGTTGATTATAAACTCCCTTGGCTGCTTGCTCTTGTTAACACTGGTGTCCTGTTTGTTTGTACAGTGCTGGATATCTTGTTTTTGTGGTTGAGAGAGCAAAGAAATGCTTGGATTTTTCGGTTACTGTCTTCATTATCCATCTCTTTATCTGTATTGTGTATGGGGGATGGCCTTCCTCAGTAACATGGTGGATAGTAAATGGTACTGGAATTGCAATTATGGCTCTACTAGGAGAATATCTCTGCATTAAACGTGAAATGCGGGAGATTCCTATAACACGATTACGTTCAAGTATGTCCCTTTCCTTTTTTAATTGGCTATACTAAGCTAGGTTGATGTTGCTTATATTTTGATATGGTGTCTAGATAAATTTTGAGTAATTTCTGAAATATTTTGTTTGGAAAGCCTTTTCATTGATACTGTATAGTTTATGTTCAGTAATTCTAAGGCTGATTGAAAGGCTGCTGATTTGCATTTAAACTTCAGCTGATTAAAACAGGAGAATGTATCTCTTGCACTGACATGAATATATTAATTTTATTCAGTAGCTTAATAATGTTGGAACACTAGGAGTTAGTAATTGGAATATTAATTAATTGAAGATTTTATGCTCCATTTACTACCTTTCCAATCCATGGGTTTTAGGAAAGTCAATCCATGGGTTATGTCCTCCATTTTCTCAGGCTGACTGTTAGTCATTGTAAAGTTAATTAATTGAAGATTTGCAGTATCTTCACTGAGATATACGCTGGGTTATCTCAGGGGTTTGATTAATCTTAACCTCATTCTCAGTTGCTGCAATTTTATTTTTGTATACTTCATCTATTTTTCTGTATTTAGTCAGAGTAGCACTTTGAAACTTTGAATGTCATCAGAGTCGCCACCATTCCAAAGAGTCCAAGCTGCTTTCCTGTTCATTTAAGTAAACTAATTCATGTTTTTCTATTGTAGCAGGCTAGCAGCGTTTTCTGGTTTTTTAGATATTGAACTTTATCAAGAGGGTAGTACATCCTTACAATCCATAACCCATCTTCTTTGTGAATCCTTTTCCTGCTTTGAAAATAAATAATAATAATGAAAAAAATAGGCTCACAGCTTAGCTTGAAGGACTTGTATATGCTCATACGCAAAGAAAGAAAGACTTTTTTAGATATATTCATTTCAGTTTAGAATTCTTATTAGAAGATCCACTGACAGTGACTAGGTTGACATTACTCGATGGATTTCTTTAACAATTAGGTTGACCTTAGTTGCTGTTGACTCTATTTATAATGTCTTCTATAACCATTTTACCCCGTTTAACACTACGTAGAATGATCTGTAACCCCTTTTATCAATGCAGGTGTTTGACTTGGGCAGGCTTGAACCAATTTCTTGTGAGTTTTTTTGTCGCTTTTTCTTCATTAATTCGGAAGAGCTTCTTGAAAGGGCTGGTTATAGTAGATTTTAATCTGTGAAGTGGAAGAGACAGGGTCCCTATTCCATTTATCTCACTGGTACAATAACAAAGGACCACAATTATGAAAGTTTCAGGCTTTCACATTAGTTAGATATGCATTTTGTTAGGATACTCGTATTGTACAATTATAGTTTACTTTTTCTTTTAGTGAAACAATGCTTTGTCATACTTTTTCTTTTCACCTTGTTAATGTCTTTCCATTTTGACTATTAATTTTCTTCTCATTCATTGGGGCCATTTGTAATTACTTCATATAAATACTATTGTTGCTTTTGTCATTTTCCGGATTATGATGCATTGACTTGGGATTATTGAGAGCCATATTGATAAAAACTTGTTAACGGTTTCTCATAGGAACAAAAATGGTAATTTGGTGATTAAACTTGTAATTTCTTAGCAATTAAGTCCTTTGTATCTACTAGTTTTTTTTCTTCCAAAAATCACCTGTTATGGAATTTGTTTTAATAATTTAATGATGATTGGCTCGAACCCGTAGCTTCCGTCTCGACAGGGTGATGCTCTGACCAATTGAACTACAATCTTGAAGAATAATATAATAAAATATATCGTCTACAATATATATTTTTATGATTTTTTTTTCTTTCATTTTTCTTTACATTTTACATTTTCATAGAAATTTAAATTATTAGTAAGATTATAAGATCAAAACTTGTTGAAAAAAAATAGAGTAAATAAATAGCATTAACGGTAATGATTAAATATGTTAAGATAGAAAAAGTTACATACTATTATTGGTGCAATTTTAGAGCAGATCATCTTGTTACAATAATACATGTGAGCATGCTACTTGGACCAATTGTGTGAGTTATGAATATCTTACATGTCACTTAATATCTAAAAATTAACTGGTGTAACAAAATCATTACGGAAAAATTATTACCGTCAATTTTTTTTTCTTTTAATTAGGATTTTGTGACAGTTTATCCAAATTTGGTAGAATAGAAAAAAATAAATGGGTGATTAAAGTTCTAATTTTCTACCAAAAAAAAAAAAAATTTCCTTTTGATAATTTTTATTGGTATTGAGCATTTTTGCAAAAGAACAAATGATTTATCATTTTATGGCAGATCATCTTCTTACAATAATACATGCGAGCATGCCACTTGAACCAATTGTATGAGTTTGTGATATCTTACATGTCACTTAATGTTTAAAAATTAGCGGGTGCAATAACATTGTTATGGAAAAATTATCGCTGTCACTTTTTTTTTTTAAAAAAAAAAAAAATAATGGAGTTTTGCTAGTACTTATCCAAATTTTATTAGCAGAACAAAAAAAGTAAATTGGTTAGTAAACTTTGGTAATAACTATAACCAAAGTTTAAAAATGATATAATTGCTAAATAAAAATTAGAAGTTCAAAGACTTTATTGCTAAAATCAAAATTGTAAGGTCTAACGTGTAATAAGTAGTACATTTCAAGGGCTAAGCGACTCAAATATGAAAGTAACAATACATTCTTACTATTGCGCTTTTAATAAATTTTTTTATATATAATGGTGTACACTATAAATATTTAAGACATCCTGTAATATTTTAAAAAATTTAAAATAATTTACAGTGTAGAAAATAATGTTCAAACAGTCTATTTTTTAACATATTAAATTTTGATGAATTTTTTTAAAATTTTACAAAACTAAAACATAAACTACTTTTAAAAAATATTAAAATAAAAAATTCTCTTTGATACCGAAAACCGAAAAATATAAAAGTGCATGGGTGGATCATACAATTTTCCAAAACTTTATGTGAAATAACTAAGAAACACAAAGTAACACCCACACCTACTTAAAGAAAATTCAGTTCAAATGTATGAAAGTTACTAAGTGTGGAGCCTTTTTGGATTTTGGTGGTTACATGGTGAAATCTTTGCTGTGAAGAGTAGGTATGTCATCTGTTACATTAGATGTTTAAGAGCTAAACACAAATGATTTTATATAATTGATTTGCAGTATAACACACTTTCAGTGCAACGAAGTCTCTTTATTTTATTGGTTAAAGTAAGTATGAGACATTACAAAAGTTAAGGAAAGTAAAAACTTGAAGTTTTTAAACACAGAAACTTTCATGCTGCATTCATTTGATATTGATATATTTGTTCCTAGCCATAAGAAGCTGCTACATTTGATTTTGATTCTAGCCTAAAGGCTTACAACAACAGTATTTATGAGAAAAAAAAATGAAAGAAAGAAAGGAGAAAAAAAAGGGGGTATGGTTATATTAACTCTTCCCAGAAAACTTCTTTAGTTGATCCGAAAACACAAGTGTTGGACATCTCTTCTTTTGTTTTGTCTCAAACCACTTGTTTGTTTTAGATGGTAATGTATAGTTAATCATGGCTGAGCTTGATCCTGTTGAGCCTTATAAAGTGATGAAATATCAGCTACAGCTTCTCCAACAGAAAGATACACTCCATTCAATCCAAACGACTCCAAAATCTTCGATTGTTGTAGCTTCTCAGTCACCGTTCCCCCGGGATTCGCCAAGACAAGCTACACCGAAAAAAAAAACACAATTTTAGCACCAACCCCATAAAACAACATTGTCATTTTTCAAATTGAGAAAAAAAAGTTTGAGTATTGGATTACCTGAAGTGATTTTTTATCTAACATCTTTCTGAGCTCAGCTACCATTTCAATACCACTGGTGTCTATGGCAGTTACAGCTGGTAATGATAATTAGATTGTAAGTGAAAGAACATATTAAAACATGTGTTATTAGTATTAGAAATTAGGATTAACATATGTACCTGTCATATCCAAGATTATGGTTTTCAATGTGGTGCCATTGTTAGCTGCTATTTTTTCTTCTTCTTCTCTAATCAATCTTAATATCCTGCAGTTAACAAAAATCAACCCCATTGAGAAAACCATGGCAATGAAAATTGATTAAAGTAATCAACTTTATGTAAAAGGGTATTGAAAAGAACTAACCTTTCTTGAAGGTAAGTTGAATTTGCAAAGTACATAGGTGATTCAACTGCGAGTATGAGAAATGAAGGAACCCTTAAAGCTTCTCTATATCTGTTGATGCTGTGGTATATTTGAGTTCCGGGAATGTTTCCCAAAACCATGGTGTTTGGTCTAGTGACATGAAGGAGGATCTTGAAAACTGAGACTCCAACCTATTATTATGTACAGAACAAGTGAGAATAAGGTTTAGTATATGCTAATTCATTTCTGTATCATTTATTAAGAATGATCAAAATAAGACATGGTATCTTACCGCGATGGCAAGACCGAGAGGGACAGAAATGAAAAGAACACCAAAGAATGAAGACAAACAAGCCAAGAAATCGAGTTTGTCAACTTTCCACAACCGCCAAGCAGCCTGGTAATCGATTAGTCCTATCACGGCGGTTATGATGATAGCTGCTAAGATGACATTGGGAGTGTAATAGAAGAGGGGCATGAGAAACAACAGAGTCACAAGCACAGCTGAAGCCATTATGATGTTTGAAACAGCACTTTTAGCTCCAGCGTTGTAGTTTACCGCTGATCTAGAGAATGATCCTGAAAAAAAGCAAAACTTTTTTAACTAAGGTGTTTGTTCTAATACAAATTATTGATTGGTGCCTGAGAAAACAAAATCTTTACCAGTGGTGACATAGCATGAAGAACAAGAACCGAAAATGTTCATGATTCCAATAGCCATCATTTCTTTATTTCCATCAACTTGGTAATTCTGCAATGATGCAAATGTTCTCCCAACTGCAACTCCTTCCTGAAAATTCAAGAAAACAAACATAATTATGAGGCCATATTGTTAAGTTTTATCAAGTAACAGAAAGAGCTGGTGTGTTTTTCGGATGACTTACAGTTAGAGACAAGATCCCAGTTATAATGCCAGTTTTGATAGCAAGAGCAAGAGATTCACCACTAAAGTATAACATGTTAGCAGAAGGTGGATTAAGGCCCTTAGGCAGATGACCAATCTGTTACATAAAAACATAAACAAAGATTATTATAATGATTGGATAACCTTTGATTTATGAAATGAAATGAAAAGTTGTAATAAGTTCTTACAAATGAGATGTGGGGTGATTTTGATTTCAGTAGAAAGACAAGAAGTGTTGAAAGAATAACTGATGTTAATGGGGCAGCTGCCGACAACCAAAAGAGTTTTGGCCATTTCATGCTCTGCAACAGTTAATTTAGATCAATAAATAATCAAAAAAGATTTCATCTTTATTTCACTAATATATTATTGCACTGTTTTGCCAACATAGAGATACTTACAATATGTCTAGTGGTCAACATAAACAGTAAGAAGCTAAAGCCCATTACAATAGTTTGCCATGACCACTGCAAAGAAATAAAAAATCAAGCATAGTTAGTTCTTGTCAATAAATGTGAAGTAAAATTTAAAAAAATATATATTTATATATTAAATAAAAAGATTCTCCAAAGATAATGTAAAAAGAAAAAAGGGATTGGCACTTGTTAATTTAGAATAAAGGGCAATCAAGAAGTGTACCCAATTTATAAGATACATTAGGAACCTTTTGATTGAAACATAAAAGCATCCATTGGAGAGAAAAAATTCAAATCTAACACTAAATTAAAAGCAATGATACTAATTTGGACATGTTATCAAGCACCAACATAAGTTGATTTATTCCATGATGTTGCTTATTCTGATCAATTTTCTTTATATAAAAAACAAAAATAAAAATATTAGCTTTAATTTTTTTATTTTCTTACCTCATCTGTGTGGCTGAAAACAGAAGACATAACAGCAGGTAATTGCATCTTGCTAGTGAAATGGACTATGCCAAGTAACCCTTTTAACTGTTGTAAAGACACAATCACAGCAGCACCAGCCATGAACCCAACCAGAGTTGCCTTTGAAAGAAAATCAATTATGAACCCTAACCTGTTAAAAAAGAAAAGGTCACATGAATATGTAAATACTAGAAAATATATACATACACACACAAAGTTCCTTCCTTTTTTCATTTTTATGAATAAATGAAAGTACCTTAAGATACCCAGTGAAGCTTGAAAGACACCAGCAAAGAAAGTAGAAGTGAAAGCCAGTTTAAGATAGAGAATTGGATCCCCAGTGGGAGAAACTGCTTCACTTAACATTGATCCCATAACTAAAGAAGCAATTGAAACTGGTCCAACTGCAAGGTGTCTTGAACTTCCCAGAAGTGAATATATCAGAGGAGGAACAAAGCTTGAATCTGCATGTATGGAGATTTAAAGTCATAATTAAATCAACTTCAGCTAAGTATTTTAAGTTAGTCAACACAAATTGAGTTTGTATGATTTAGATACTAACATAGTCCAACAATAGGAGGCAAATTTGCAAGCTTGGCATAACTGATTCCCTGAAATTAATAATAAAAAGAAAAAAAATGTGATTAATTAAGACGAATTTGACCACTAATTGCAATTAATTCAAAGCAGAATCAGAAAGTAAACATAAAAAATTAATATTTATTCAAAACAAAATATTAGCTATGATCTTCATGAGGCAAAAGACAAACAAGTCAGTCACTTGTGACATCATTTAGAATAATTTAGCAAATATTAGCATACATAGAAAAATACATATTATATTCAATTATGGCTTAATAAGAACAAAAACTCATTTATAACCGATACATATGTATTCACACACAGATATAGGTTTGTGAATAAATAAATGGAGAGAGAGAGAGAGAGAGAGAGAGAGAAATGATTCAAACGAGAAGGAATATATGCAGAAGAACACATCCCAACTCATACTCGTGTGACCACTCAACTATCAATAAATGGAAAAACGCCATTACTGAAAAAACTTCAGTTTATTTGAAACGTTTTTGCATGACAGAGAGAAAGAGAAAAACCAGAAAAAAGTAATAAAGTTTTGATTTTTATATATTTTTTGATACCTGAGGAATAGCCAGACTAGCAATGGTGAGTCCAGAAATGATATCAGACTTGAGAAGACCAACATTGTAAAGAGGACCCCATTGGAAAATGGGTAAGAAAAATTGAAGACCCAGAAGAAATTTCTTGAAGGAACTTGTTTGGTAACGAAGACCATGAAGAGGGTTGTCAGGGAAAAAGATGTCAGTGACTCTTCTCTTGAATTTTTGAAAAGTTGTCTGTTTTGGAGGCAAACAAACCTTGTGAATCTCCATGTTTGGATTATTATTTAGTACTGACTCTGGTATTTGGATTCTCACTACTGTATTTTCTTCATGGCTTGAAAAATCTTCTACTCTGTTTGAGTTCAAACCCATTTTCAAAAATCACTTGTATTTTTTTGTTATGATGATGATGATTAGAAGGAAAGTTTCAGACTTGGAAATTTAGAGAAGAAAAAAGTTGATGAAAAAAATGACAGTGGAGAGTTTCAATTTATAGAGAAAATATTTTGCAATGTGTCAAATAATGGCAGTTATTGTTGTATTTCTCATTTCCTCGAAAGGCTATTTTAGTCATTTTACCTTCTCTCTTCTCTTTCGGTATGAATGTAAGAAAGTTCGGATTCTTTTTTAATACTATAAATTACGGGGTAAAATCGTCATTTCAAATTAAAGCTCTCTCAGTCTCACATACACTCACACTGTTCAAATTTGTGACTCAAATACTTAAGGAGAGAGATATCTCACTAAAATATTATATTATTTATTAATATGATTACTGCTCTAAGAAAAAGAATTTAAAATATGATAAAATATTTGTGATGGAAGAAAATAAATAATTAAATAAGTTTAAAGGAGGAATGTTTTGTTTGCTACTAAATTTGGTGAAACTTAGCCAAACCATATGGCTATTAATTAATGAAGATATTTGTATTTTTGTAACTATTTTGAGTGAATAGCTATTAAAATTATCTCAAAACACCTACATCAAATTTATGTTTATATACATTATTTTTATTATTATTATATACTTTAATTAATTTTAATATTTAAAAATAGAATGTTTAAATCTTGTAAAAAAATATATAATAAAATTGATATATAGTTGTAATATTTTTGATTGGACAAGTAAATAGATAAGTTCAATGGTGCTTTGATAAGGTATTTTAGAAAATGAAGTATAATTCTCAATAAACTAAAATAGATAAGTTAATTGGTGTTTTGATAAAGTATTTTAGAAGTACTAAGGTGCTCTTAGTTTTATTAATATACACATCGATTTTATTTACAAAAGTAATTAGTTTATTAATAAACATAAATGTATTGAACTAGTCTTCCATTTTTGATCTCATACAATATATCACCAAGAGTGTCATGTAATAGTTTTTTTTTAAAAAAAAAAAAAAACAAAACTAATTTTATTAACCTTTAACTTTTGCTACTAAAAATAGTAATAAATTTGGAACAACTTTCAAATTAAACGACAATCAAAATATAATATAGGAATTCTATAACAAAGTTATGAGCCACACTATTAGTAAAGTTATGAGTCATATAATAATTTTTAGGACATAAAAATACTTAAAAAAATTATGGTGTAATTATCATAAAATTAGTGTAAATGAGTGTACTTATCACTGAAGTTTAAATTTTATGAATAAAATTATTAATATTTGAAATTGTATTTTTTAATTAATATTTTTGGATAAGAATAACTATGTAATGAAGTTTTCTTAGAAAAGAAATGGGATGTATTTATAAATAAAACTTTCTTAAAAACATATATAATATACATATTTTATTTTCTTTACAACAACAAAAAAATTAATGTACATAATTAATGCCAGGGCTCTCTGATTGATAAAAAATATGTTTTGCCTCTCTGTAGAAAATACAAATTATCTAAAAATAATACTTCTTAAAAAGTATTAAAAATTCATAATGAGAAAAATAAAAAAATTATTCATCACCACCATTAATACCAAAAAAGAAGAATTATTAATGGTGTTTTGAGTCTTTTCACTATTAATTAATATACCAAAAATAGATTCTTCACATCTACCAATTTATCTCTATATACATCCATGTCGACCTTAATTAATAAATTATTTTAGTGCATTTGTTTCCTTTTATAATTGTGAATATAAGGGTCTTAATCTCTAGAAAAAAACTAAATTAAGAAATTAATGAGTATATATTCTTCTTATAATTTTTGCTTAATTATATAAATAATTCTCTTCTTATCTTCTTGGTAAACGTTTATACATATCGATAGATATCCTATCTCTCCATATTTCTATAATTAATAAAATGAATAAGATGATAGAAAATTGTGCTACAAATATAATTTAATTTATTTCCATTTACATTAATTAATATAAGTTAAGAAAATTAGATTAATTACAACAAAATTCAATCAAATAAAATTAGCTTTCTAATTTTACAACTGGAAAATGAATAAAAAATGAAAATAGTGGTTTTGAATATGGGAAATAATTAATAAATAAAATCACATTAATAATATATAGTTTACAATTTTTATAATTTTTTTTACTCACTCAATGGGGGCATTAATTTATTTATTTTTCCTTAGTGAAAACTGAATATACTTCACTAAAAAGGGTTCAAAAATGGCCATCCCAATTAGGAGTGGACCTCCTCAAAATTTCAAAAGCCAATGACTCTTATGAAATATATATTATATGATTCAATAACAATCAAATTATTCTTGTACTACCACTTTAACAAACATATAAAATACCTAGCTATATGGTAAAAAAATAAAAAAAAAAATAAAAGTTAAGTAATTATCGAGGATAATCTTTTATAATGATCATATATTAAGTTTATCATGTCACTATTAAATAATAAAATCTAGTTATTGATTTTTTTTTTCTTTAATATCTATCAAATTTAATTTCTCAATACATAACACTAATATGATCATGAGAAAATGATCATATCACCGAAATATTAGATAATAAAATTCATTATAAACAATTAGTTATTATTATTATTTATAAAAACACCCTATATATATATACGAATATAATATAAAAACACTGATTCTATAAATTTTTTAAAAAATCTTTTTAATCCCTACAACTACAAGTGTTTGAGCTTTTTTGCAAGGCTAAAGAAATCAATTAGTTATTTTTGACAAGTTATTATTATTATTTATTAATTATTTGGGTGATGAAAAATAATTAGGGCACCTAGCCTAGCCATAGAGTGATGAAAATCCAAAAAAAAAAAAAAAAAAACATTTAGTTTGAAGAAACAAAGCAGAAGAGAGAAGAGAAAAGAAGAGTATGTTCAAAACCAAAGAAAAATACAGAAAAAGCTCAATCTTTATTAATGAATGATGAAGAGTTTATATACACATTGAAAATACAAATTATTACAAAACTAATAATCAAGAAGCTAACAAACATAGTAACAAATTCAACTAACACTAACCAACTGTCAAAACAGTTAGTTAGTTAGTTATCATAGTTATTTTTCTTTCATTCTTTTTACTACTCCCCTTAAAAAAAATGTTGAAATATATTTTGTGAACAATTCTAATATGTACAGAATATATATGGATATTGTACATATTACAATATAGGGAACCAAATTTTACATATATATCTAAAGATGGATTTTTAAAGGGAAATTTACATAGTATATTCATTTTTGCTACTTTTTACAAAAATACTGTTATGCGTATTTTTTTACTGTGTTTTTTTATAAGTTTCATACTGTAATATACTGTGTTAAGTTTTCATTGGTGTTCTACTAGTGTTTTTTTGTTGTTATACTGTTATTTTGAGTTAATCTGCTTTGTGTTTTACTGGTGTTTTATAAAAATATAGTATTTTTAAAAACTTTTTTGTATGACAATATTTTTGTAAAAATTAACTTAAATTCCAGTATTTTTGTAAGTTTCTTTTTTAAATCACCAACTTTTTTTTACATGGATTTGCTATAACAATAAGAATTAGGGGTGGCAAAACGGGTTTCGACACGGCACACGAACATGAACACGACACGAATTTTACGGGTTAGGGTTTAGAAAATTAGACGCGGGTCGGAAACGGGTCGACACGATTTGACACGAAATAAAAACGGGTCAAACACGACACAACCCGCTTAACACGAATGTGACACGTTTGACACGATTTTTTTAAATATAATAAAATAAAAAATTAATAATAATAATATAATTATATAAAAATATATATTTAGTGATTCAATATTAAGTGAAAAAAATTTAAATTTAATTTTTTTTAACATGAAAGTAAAAATATTTTAATTTTTTCAATTTTTATTATATATATAACAAACTATATATACATAAATATATATAAGTTTTTTAATGGAGCCTAAATCTATTATTTTTCTCTACAATTCTAGCTTCAATAATAGCAAAACGGGTCATAGTGGGTCGACACGAACACGACACGATTTTTTACGGGTCGGGTTAGGGTTGAGATAATTAGACACGAGTCAAAAAACGGGTCGACACGCTTGACACGATATAAAAAGCGGGTCACATAAAATATGACACGAACACGACACGATGACACGTTTTGCCACCCCTAATAAAAATTAATGGGATTGTTCAAAAAAAAAAAAAATAAGAATTAATGGGAAACAAATATTGATCATTCCTATACTTATAAAGATCAAAATTTGATTCACAATAAACATTTAAATATTTGAGAATTTAATTTTGAGTTTATATAGAATAATTTTGTAATTGAATAATTTGAATTAATGGTGAGACGAGATCATTTGAATTAATTGAAAATACAAATTATTACAAAACTAACAATCAAGAAGATAACAAACATAGTAACAAATTCAACTAACACTAACCAACTGTCAAAACAGTTAGTTAGTTAGTTATCATAGTTATTTTTCTTTCATTCTTTTTACTACTCCCCTTAAAAAAAATGTTGAAATATATTTTGTGAACAATTCTAATATGTACAGAATATATATGGATATTGTACATATTACAATATAGGAATCCAAATTTTACATATATGCATCTCTAAAGATGGATTTTTAAACGGAAATTTACATTGTATATTAATTTTTGTCATTTTTTTACAAAAATATTGTCAGACGGTATTTTTACTTTTTTATTGTGTTTTTTTATAAGTTTCATACTGCAATATACTGTGTTAAGTTTTCACTAGGGTTTTACTGGTGTTTTTTTGTTATTCTACTGTTGTTTTGAGTTAATCTGCTTTGTGTTTTACTAGTGTTTTTTTATTATTCTACTGTTGTTTTGAGTTAATCTGCTTTGTGTTTTACTAGTGTTTTATAAAAATACAGTATTTTTCAAAACTTTTCTGTGTGACAGTATTTTTGTAAAAATTAACTTAAATTCTAGTATTTTTGTAAGTTTTTTTTTTTTTAAATCACAAACTTTTTTTACATGGATTTGCTATAACAATAAGAATTAAATAATAATTATATAAGGTACTATTTTTTGTAAATATTTACATTTTTACGTTCAAAGAATTTTTTTTACATTTTTACGGTTTTCCAAAAAATAACACGAAAACAACATAAAATCAACAAGAAAACAACATAAAAGTAACATGAAAATAACATCAAAATAACAACAAAAAAATAACAAAAAATAACATACAGATAACAAAAAATTAACAACAAATGAACAAAATTTCAACCTAAAAAGACTCTATTTTATGTAAATAAAATCAAAAAAATCGTAAAAATATTTAAAATTCAGTAAAACCGTATTTTTGTTATTTTTGTGCATTTGTGAAATTATCCCAAGAATTAATGGAATTGTTCAAAAAAAATAAGAATTAATGGGAAACAAATATTGATCATTCCTATACTTATAAAGATCAAAATTTGATTCACAATAAACATTTAAATATTTGAGAATTGAATTTGAGTTTATATAGAATAATTTTGTAATTGAATAATTTGAATTAATGGTGAGACGAGATCATCTTATCCATTTATTTAAATATTGATTTTAATTTAGAATTATTTAGAGAATTTATAGTTTTGATAATTCTAATAAATTTATAATATTCTAACAAGGTATTCCGACATCAAAACAACTTATAAATTAAAGATTTGCTTTGTTTGGTTTGGATCCAGAGAAAATATATAAATTATTGGAAAAAAAAATTATATTAGTATATACATATATAAATTAATTGTTTTTCTTTAAATTATTATTGAAGGAACATTATAATTGCTTTTTATAATATATAGGAATATTTGCAAAAGCCATTATTTATTATTTATTTTAACAAAGGAAATTATACATACTATCAATAGATAGAGAAGTACGGACTATAGTATATTTTTAATTCTCTTATCTCAAACATAATGATCAGCTTGATTTGAAGACTTTTTTAAAACATATCACATATTAAATTTATAATTGCCCAGACTAATTAATTAATTTAAGGGTGCTAATTATATTTCTTCAATTTTAATGACAATCATATTGTTATTTTTAAATATTAATTATTACGTAGTATATATCATTTATTACACAATATTATTCATGTAATTATTAACTATTTTGTCAAAAAATATTAAATATTCCTTTCCAAAATAAAAAAAAATAAAGAATTTAGTCTAATCTAATCTAATTTTACATACCAAATGAGTTAAGAGAAATGCTATAAAAAGCAAGAATTTTCTAAGAAATGATATCGCTATTTATGTAATTAAGTATTAAATCCCTTATAATTCAATGTAATAATTTTATAAAATATCTTTAACTAATGGCAAGATATCACCTTTAACTAAAGAAAATTAAAAGATAACACTTATAAAAGTGTTGCCTCCTAGAGTGTTACCAAAAGTATTGGTTTTAAGACAACACTTAAGTGTTACCTTATGTCATTACTTTAAGAATAAATTTAAATTATTAAAGTACATACTAATTAATTGTACGTAGACTGCTTAATTATTATAAAATAAATTCTAAATACATCCTAAATAAATTTATCAGTATATATATAATTTACAATACATTTTCATTTTTTCTTGAAAGACTTTGTTTTTATAATTTCGTGCACTAATTTATCAGATATTAGCATTTAGGGTGGGTCATGTCTGAGTAAAAATTAAAATATAATTTTGTAATAATAAAATATATTTTTTTGTTAATAATATTTAAATAGCTAATATGATATGAGCTGCCATGAATATTGTTAACTAAGCTTAGATCATTAATTCTTTAACACGAATTTAAAGATTCCAATTTCTCCACTCATTCCAACTTTCATATTGGAATTTCATGCTGTTATATGAATATGATCTAACACTTTTCTTTTTTTTAAAAAAAAAAATTAATATGCATGGAAAAATTGATTCTATTGGGTTCTCATCACTTTTTTTTCTTTTTTTCTCACAATCATTTATTTATTTATTTTGCCATAATTTGACGTTAAAATTTAGCACATAATTACGGATAACTTATAATTGGACAACGATCAAAAGACGTTAATGACGCCGACCTTATAATTATTTTTATTTATTAATTATTTTAGGGTTTTGATTGGAGACTTTGAGTGCTGCTAATAAATAGCAAAATATGCCAAGCTTTAGCTAAATTATTTTACCGTATTTTTATAATAATCAAATTAAAAAAGGAAAGAAAAATAATAGAAGTTTTAGAGTACTTTAATTTTATTTTTTGGACAGAAATTAAATAAAAATATAATAATTAAGAGAGCTTAAAATGGACGCGAATACACATAGCCCAAGCAAAATTACATGCATATTGACACGTGTCAATAGCATCGTACGTACCAAATCAATGTGACTTTTCTTCTTTCTTGATTAGTTTTCTCATCTAATTTGCGTGTTGATATATATCATACTAAACTTAATTCCCAGTAAAAATAATTCTGGGACTAAATTAAATGAACAGTAAAAAAAGTATAATAATAGTAAAAATTTCTTTGAAAAATATTTATAAAAATTTGTTTCACAAAATAATTTAATTATTTATTTATGAAAGGAATTTAATAATTAGTAGTATTTTATATATCTTATAAATTAGTAAATAAAAGACCAAGATTATTTGACACTTGTCTATATATAATTATCACCAGGGATGGACCCAGTTGAGTTATTGTAGGGGCTATAACTCCACTAATAAAAATATTGTCTTTTAAAAATTTAAATTAATTATTTTTAATTTGATAATTATAGACTAAAATAATAAAAAAGCCCTCATAAAATTAAATACATTTAGTAAGAGTAATTATAATATATGTATAAATATTTTTTAATAATAAATAAGCCCCCACAAAGTAAAATTTCTGGGTCCGTCACTCATTATCACTGAGTATATATATTTTTTATGTATAACGGACAAAAGTTATAATGTATATACACATATTTTATATTATGATCAATTTTCAAATTTTATTCGCCTATTATTTTTGTTTTTATGATTCTTTGATTTAAAGAAAATTAACGAGCGATACATAAATATTCAAAGTGCTAAACAAATTATATATTATACACGACTGATAAGCACGTTAAATAATTAATTAATACGTAATTATAAGTTTATAACATCGCTTAAATGATCAATATTTTTCTTTCTATAGATTTAAAATGCAAACAAATAATTTCTATCTATGATTAGATGGAATAATTAAAGTGATGTATATATTATTAATTAATCACTTCTATTTTGTGCTCGAGTCAAACTATATTAATTAAATAAAAGTAATATATATCAATTACGTAATACTATATATTCTTCTTAGCTAGACTGAATGGTAATTGATACATATATATACGCTTGCAGCACACTCCACTTATATGTATAAATAATAATTATATGTATAGGCATTCATTTTATATTGTTGGGGAAGTAGTTACTTACCTCAAGATATATAATCATGTCAGCTATAGAACAAGTTCTCTCCAAATTCAATGGTTGCAATCGATTTTGGGTAAAAAGAGAAATGATCTGAGCCACTCATCTATATATGATATATGATGATAGTGACATTATTCTAGCTCTCTATATAACCAGCAATGCAAGTTGTTGTAGGTAAAAAGAGTGAGCTGTGGTATTAAAGACTAAAGAGTATCAATACAAAACTAAATATATATATATATATATATAAATATTAAATACCCAACCCAACCGCCCAAAAAGCTTCAATTAATATTTTTATTTTATATTGCTGCTTATGTATATTAATTAATTTATTTATTTATTTTTATATATATTGCATATATAATTGTTTTATATTGTTCATTTAGTTACCAAATATAACATATATATCTTAGCAAATGTGTATTTTTTATTAGAATATTTCTAATTAAGGAAATAAAATAATATTATTGATTCTGATAAATGAATATTTTATATTCATTGAATCTGGACAGAATCAATTACGTAATATTCTATATATGGTCAGATTTCTATATTCATTACATGATTTGATTTTCTGAATTAATTGTCAAAATATTCTGACAATTAATGTGGTACAGATACTGATGGAGTATCTCACCTATAAATATAGGGTCTCGGTCCTCGAGCTCCTCACTCATTTTGTTCAAAACAGCAAAGTCCATCTAAAGAGAGTTGAGAGAGCGAGGAAGCCCGATTACCCACATCAACCAGTTTTCTTTGCAGATCAAAGCTTATGTGGGACTAAAGCTCAAGAATCAATGGCTGGAGGTATTTCGATCCTTATTCATAGTGTATATATGTTTGATTTAATTCCGCATTTTATACATAAACATATATATTTCAGTTTATACATATAAATGTCTAACATTTTTTTTAACATTAATAAACAAATTTCATTGAAAAATTATAAGAGCGAGCAGTACATCATGAAAAAAAAAATAGAGAATTCATCCAAACTAGCTCAATATCCACTCTGAGTGCATACATACTTTATATTTATAAATACAAATATAAATTAGAGACATCTCACAAAAATTAGTAAATAAACTATTAAAAATCTCTTATAAAGATCTTAATTAATTCAATACAAATAAAAAATCTCGTAGAGAATACAAATAACTAAATCCACTACACTGCCAATCTTTTTTGACATAAGCTGTCAATCTTGGAAAAAGTGAAAGAAAACCAAGCCTCAAAGACCAATCCAACACCATCATCATAATAACAAGATTAAATAACTGCCAGTTTCCTTATAAAATATAATTAAGTGAATTAAGATATGAAAATAGTAATATCTACAATAATAATATTTAAAATTTAAAAGAAAAACTTATCTGCTACAAATGATTTAAGATGTGATATAGAAATTCTCCGTACAGTACATTATCACAAAACTTATACGATAACATCACAAAATATAACAAAACAAATAAAATACTATACACCATACTTATAAATAGAAATATTTCTAGTTAAAGAACAAAAAAAAAGTAAAAGTATTTAAAATACTATTAAACTCTTTAATATAATAAAAACTATAAATTAAAAATTAGATACACTTTTAAAATAAAAAATAAAATTAATATCTCAAATATAACTATAAGTGTATATAATAAAAACAATTACATATAAGGATAAAATATTGTACTAAAAGTTATTAATAAATTACTTTAAAAATATATAAATAAATAGTATATGTAAATTACTTTAAAAATATACTAAAAATAGTATATGTATAATTATTAAATAAAAATTAATATTAATTAAAAAAATTATATAAAATATAAATAAAGAAAAAGCTAAAGGCAAATCAAACGCAAAAGATCGGCAATCAAGATAATTATTAATAAATGTGTATTTTGATAAAACATATCATACCAAATGTGTATTTATCTTGAAATGACAAAAATGCCATGGAAAAATATATATAATAATTAAAGTTTGATAATCAATGCACTTTCTTCCTTCCTTCACGTATATCTTCAAACTAATGAACTCAGAGATGGTGAAGGTCTATTGTTTCAATTCAATTTGTCTGGTCATCATTTATGTATCTACAATATAATATATAATATAATTATTTATAGTGGTTTAATTTTCTTTTTAATCTTTCATTGAAAAACTTCAAATAATTAAGTAGTACACTATTTATTATTTAAATATATGTATGTATAGGAGAAAGTAGGACAGGGCAAATTAAACCAAATTATAGATCATTTTAGTGCTTTCTTTGTTGGACTACTCAGCTCAATTATATATATGTGTTGGTTGATATATATATATACACATATATATATAGGAAAGACCCGGCCACACCACATGCACCCCCTTTTTTTGACCACAACCAGTCAAAAAATATATATTTGAACCTAAGCTATATATATAAATATATACCCGTAAGCCAAGATTACCAATATATATAAAAGTATATATATTTTATATGGTGCATGTTCCTTTGGATAATATTATATCATAATATATATGGAAAGACAAACCCTAGCTACTATATTTGAGGCAATATATCCAAGCACCCAATTAAGATGGATTAGTGGTTAGGTATGGCAAGAACTTTTTACAGTTTAAAATTAGACGCCTAATTAATTGGAATTATTATTAGAGCAAAAGAGCATGCTATTGGGCCTGTAATATAAATATATACATATCTTTTATAGATAAGAAAAAACGACACATATATAAATATCATAATAATGATTGTGTCTCTCCAAAATTAGTAGTTCAGATCATTAATATCTTTACTGGTTTGATAACGTTTTTCCCTTTGTATGATTTTGTAGAACGAGTTATATATATATATATATGTATATTAATCTACTTGGAAAAAGCAAATTAAAATTATAAATTAATAGAAAAGAAAAAAAAAATTGGGACACATACATATACAAATAACGTGTATGTAAAATAACAGAATAAGATGGGCAAAAATATTAATATGCATGGAAAGGAAGTTTTTTTCTGACCCAAGAATAGTATTTAATATTTCAAGATAATGCTATCCTGATTATCGTCGAGAATATATATCTCAACTATATATAGCCACTTTAATTTATAACTTATTAATATTAAATATTGAATTAATATTAAATTAAGGCATGCAATCTATAGCTATAATATATATGAATTAAATATTTGTGAAGATATGATGAGTGATGATACTGTAGTTAATTTCGTTTTTTTTTTTTTAAGGAATTTTTGTGTAATAAATTTTGAGTCTGTATAAATTAAATTAGTAAAATTTCATTGCATGCATGCATGTATAGTACATTTATTAAGAATTTATGTGAGGTTTGACTTAATATACTCCAACAACTAATACTGATTACACATACATAAAATCTTCTAATTTCTAGTAATATATTAATTATAGTACTAGTATACTGTATATATACTAACTAATACTACTAAATACTAATATTGTTTGTATTGTATATAAATATTCATTCAATTTTTCAAATGTGTTTCCTAGCTATGAGAGATGCTAAATAGAGGGAATTTTTGGAAGCAGTTATTCCTTTATTAAAAGTGATTTCTTTTTTCCTTTCATTTTTTTTTATTTTTTATTTTTATGAATAAATAATTATTAAGTGGGGGCGTTTTTATTCTTTATATGATGAGGGACTTATAAGTCCCATTCTTTGGGATAATCACTCTTCCACTATAACGATTTTTATTAATTATTAAGAATTATATATATATAGATAGTCAAATATAAAAAGAAGGATTTAAAGAAGATTATTAATTATGAGCAAACAAATTTAAAAAATATAAGGCTCGTTTAGAATGTTGTATTAGGTTGTATTGTATTGTATGTATTGTATTATATTAAATTTGATTATATATCATATTTTTATATAATACTATGTTAAACTTTAATTTATACTAAAATATTATATAGTTAGGTGTCCATAAAAATTAATACCACATATAGTTTTACATAAAAATATTGCATAAAATACAATTCAATATAATACAATACAATACAATACGATTTAATACGGCGTTCCAAACGAGCCCATAAAGAACACGAGGAATTTGTTTATGAACTTAATTAATTACTGTCTAATACTTTTGAATTTGGTCAATCTCTGATTGCCCATGTTTTCACTAATGTATGTATTAAATTGTATAAACACATATTTAGCGAAGAAAAATGTTAAAAAGTACTAATTTTATTTAGTCCCCTCCAAGATATAATATAGTTAATTAATAGAATTAAGTATCAGTACTATATAATTTAATTTAGTACAATTGGATATTACAAGGTCTCATTTTAAAGTGATATTAAATATTAAGTGTCCAATATACTATTTAGAGAAATATTAAGGAGTCAGCATGACATAATAAGCGATGTTATATTATTGATACAATTTAATATCAATTTTATATATTTTAATTTAATTAATAACATAAAATATTACTAACCACTTATAATAGGCCACACTGATATAATATTAGATTGAATTAAATAACATTAATGGTCATATATTTATAGTCATGTCTACGAGTATAGTCATAGAGCCTCATAGTCATATTATACATGATTTAATTTTATTGTTTAAGTTTGATGACTTTTATAAAAAGTGGTGTTCATCCCGCGTGGTTGGAAAACATGCACAACAAACGTCAAATGTATTATTGTTGTCTCTATTATATTTATACATATATATATATAGCACTGAACACGAGGAGATCACTGCAATAATATTCAAAGAACTTTTATATATATCTCTATATATACTAGGTGAATGTACGTGCCGAGCCACGTATTGCTAGTTTCATTTAAGATTTTGGTTTTTTTAAGATTTTGAATGTATTTTATTTTTAAAGATTACAAATTTTTTGTTTGAAAAAATTAAATATTTATACTTGAAATATTATTTAATAATGTATTAAAAATAATATTAGTGTAATTATAAAATAGTAAATAAATTTATTATTGGAGTAGTAGATTATTCTATTTAGTTTTTTTTTTTAACATAGCATTGTAATGTAAGTTTATATCTATAAATATTCTGTAAAGTGTTAATATTATATGAACATCTCGATTTATAAAGCTAAAAAGTGGGTCAATGACAGAAGTGGTATATCTGCAATTACACAAAGATAAAAGTGATATTTCTGCTTCCTATGCTTATCCAGAGAAAACATTAGATAACGTGAGGTTAACTTTAATATATAAAAATTTTTCTTTTTTAAAAAATAAATGAAAAAAATTATTAATATTCTCCCTAGGTTTGTTAGAGAGATATGTGGTTAAGATGATTTTTTTAATTTAAAAAAAGATTATTAATATTTAAAAGATTATTTAATTTTTTTGGTTTAATTATTGGGTTTATTTGTTAACGGGAGATCAAACTTAATCGTTAAATTTAACAGAATATTCTTTTATTTTTAAGTATATTCTGTTAAACTAAAAAATACCGTTAAATAGGCACCTTTAATATATAAAGATATATATACGTGTGTATAGTAAAATTTAACAGTGGCAACATATATATATTGGAGAACCATTGTAAGCACATACATAAAATATCATGAATAATGATATATACTGTAAGAAAATAACTATATAGGTTGCTGATGAGATAATTAACTAATAATAACTCTAATAATATTAATTTTATTAAAAATTTCGTTTTTTGCTTGTTAAAAAGGATCATGTGTCCTTTCAATATGACGTGTTATTTATAAGAGCTTTATATTTATCAATATTATTCTTGAAGATTTTTATTCTATTAAAAAATAAAAATAACATCACCACAGTATATAATATTCTAATGAGTGGCTTTCAAAAAAGACTAAGCATAATTCTTCTTATAAATAGTTATAGTGAGACTTGAATCTTGATTTAAATAAAAAGAAATACCAGTAAAAATATTCTTACCACTATAAGTGGATAATTTTAAAAATGTTGTTGATATGAATCTTATGATGAAACGCCAAAACCCTAATTAGCTTCTCTCATGGAGTGAAGTATCCCAGTAGCTACGTTTTTTTTTTTTTTTTTTTTTGAACAAATAATCCCACTATAGCTACGTTTCTAAAAATAAATGAATAAAAGAGAAAAATTAAATCACAGCACTAACTCCAGAACACCACGTGTTCCTCGTTCACAAACACTATGATCAACTCAAATTTTAATTTCCTATATATTTTTATAAATTATATATAGTACTTTTAACTTTCAAATTTAGACAACTTGTGTCCACTGACTCATCTCTAAAAATTTTATAAATAATGTAAATTATATATAATTTTATTTTTAATTTTCATTGGAAAACACTTACTTACGTTTTTTGCACTATAATCGATTGTAATATATATAGAGAGAGCACTATATGTTATAGTTAATTAATACTTGCATTTATTTCATAATTTTTGAGAACTTTCAAATATTTTAAAATATTAATATCAAAGTATAAATAATTTGTTGGACATATGATTTTTATATTTTTTTTTTCTGAAAGTAAACGAACTAATTAGAAAGGCAATTGTGAATAACAGAGTCAAAGACTGATACAACTAGAAAGAGACGTAGCCACCAAGTAAGTACCATATCACTATCTAAAGTAAGATCAATTTTTTTTTAAGATATCATGTGATATATAGAATTCGTAGAGAATCAGAAATAGAATGAAATAAAAATTTATAAACTTAATTAAAAATTTAAAAAATAACAAATAATAATAAATAAATAATAAATATTTAAAAACCTATAATAAAAATTCAAAAAAATAAATACAAAATTAAAGAAATAAACAAATATTACTATATATTTGTAGTAATTAATTTTAAAGAGCTATATATGTCACCGAACAATACCTTAGTTATATATATATTTATATGGAAAATATAAAATATATATACTCACTACAAAAAATTATTATTTTTAGTGATAATTTTTTAATTACAAGTTATTACTAATTTAGTTTTAATCACAATAAATTATAATTTTTGTGATTAATATTTTTAGCCAACGACTTTTTAATCACAATATAATGATAATTTATAATTAGTCACAATTTTTTTTATCTTTAGTCACAAATTTTATTATGACTAAAAATAAATTTTTTTATAGTGACTATTAAAAATAGTTTTTGATCCTAAGTTACAAATTTTTTTTTTTTTTGACAAAATAATTATATATTTATTTTTTAAATAAAAATATTATATTCCTAACAAATAATTATATATATGTCATGTGTGCACATATTATTACTCCTTAATTATAATATTACTCTATATATGAGTAATTTATGACATAAATATATAGATTTAATTATCGGTTGCAGATAAATAATTAAGTTTAATTTTTAACGGTATATTTTTAGAATTTTGATAGGTATCTAATCATTAAGTGTCAAGTCAATAGTCACATGGTATAGTCCTTAATCGGTCTATGTCATTAAATTTTTATTTAAAAATTAATTTAAATATACTTGACAAAAATTAAATACCAAATTTAAATATTTATCTACAATCGAAATTTAAAATTTAAATTTAACTATTTACACTGCAAATAATATATATAATACATTAATTGAGTTAGATTTATTGCAACAATTTGACTACCTTGAAAGTGATAATTTCATTGCAAATAGTCATTCGTCAAGATTTTACTCATCCCAATAAATTTCTTGTACATTTTCTTTCTTTTATGATCTGCAAATGAATTTTTTAATCCAATTTTCATCTTTAAAGAAACAAAGTAAAATTTGTCCCTATATATAGTGATTTCACATTAGTGTACAGTAGAATCACAAATAATTAATATATATATATATACACTATCATTTTCAAAAGAACTACAAGTACACACATTATCTTGTGGTTTGAATAGGGACCCCAAAAGTCCAATACGATTGCCTTTTTAATTTGGTATGTGTCTTAACTAATAAGATGATGACTTTTTCTTTTAATAACAATGACATTACAATACAATAGGAATACTTGTATATAATGTCTATTTTATTACTAAAAATATATATTTGGTTCTAACTTGGTGCAGTTATCAATAACAGCTCAGTACAATTACAAATAAAAATAATTTTTTTAAATTATAGAAATGTTAAAAAGAAATTACAAATCCTTCAAACAAGCAAATTGAGATGACTAGCTCAAATTATAACTAGAATAACCTAACGAAAATTTAAATTGAGCCCAGTTGATTATTTGGAATTGGAATTATTTTAGAAATACATTTAAATAACAAAAAAGTTATAATTTATAGTTGTACGGATTTTTAAATATTTTTACATTATTTAATTAAAAATATCGTATTTTACATGGTTTCATGATATTTTATATATTGTATTCTTGTTATTTTATTGTTAATTTTTGTTATTTTATATTATTTAGATGTTGTTTTCCGATCATGTAATTTTTTTATTGTTTTTATAGAACACTATAAAAATGTAAAAAAAAAATAGCACTTTATGTATATTTTTTGATATTATTTCAACCTCCAATATAACTCAAATAAACTAATTTATAACTTTTAATATATATAATATATATTATGTTTAATGTTTAAATTATTTTATTTAAACTTTAGACTTTACAAATTAATGGTGGTTGATTTAAATTTTATAGTTGTTGATTTTTATTGTTTTTGGATATTAATAAAGTTAAAACTTTAGAATTTAGAGTACCACATATTATTATTATTATTATTATTATTATTATTATTATTATTATTATTATTATCTTTCTGTTTTAAAATACTCACTAAAATATTATACACTGTCATAACGTAGCAATATATTTCTAACAAATTACATTTATTTAATGGGACCACTATTTAGAAAAATAGTATCATCTTGTGTAATATTTTGTGTATATTTTAACTGCACGCGTATACATTTATAATATTTAGTTATTAATTTACAAGTATGTATGAGAGTAATTATTCTAAGTTAAATCTGCTATTAAAAATTAAAAAAAAAAGTATATTTTTCAATGTATTAGCTAGTAGCCTAGTAAGATTTTTATTACTAGCAAATAACTCTCTTCAGTTATATATTATTAGACTACAATAAAATTAATATCAAAACAATTATTACACGTAGGTTTAATATATAAAAAACAATGTAGTTAAACTTTTAATATATTTAATCACACCAAAATAATTATTAAAATTCTATTTGGTATCTTGTCTTTTTTATAATACTCATTAGATATTATGTACTTTAAAATTGTATGTATTAATCTTTAAAAAAAAGAAATTTGGTCCATGAGAGAATTAGACAAAACTAGCTTTCAATTAAATTATTCGTAATTAAATTTGAATTTGAAGACTCATATGATTGAAGACAGTTCATTATATACATATTGATCAAATTTAAAATCACAGAGTATATATCAAACATGTATTAAGATATAATAATTAATAAATATAGTTTGTTTATTTATATATTTATTACTTTCTTTAAAAAAAAACAAACACAACATTTTACTTTGACCATAGGTCCCACCGCATGGACTTAATTATAGGCTAGGTAATGAAGAAAGTGACATCTCTATATAATAGTTATGTTTACAAAGATTCTCAAAATTACAATTATTCCAAATTCATGCATTACATTAAAAAAAAAAAAGGAATTCATACATTACTTAATTAAACACACCATGTTATAGATACGATACAATACTAAGTAATATGCATATTTACTTATACTAAAATTATTATTACATAATTATTAATTTAAATAATAATAATGAAAATTAAACCTAATACAATTTAATTATATTTTTCAAACATATAAAATTTAATTTACTTTTAAATTTATTTATAAGAAAATATATCTAACTAATTTTATTAAACAATAAATATTTTAAACAAACTAATTAATAACGTGTAATGCATAAAAAAATTAATTAATAACGTGTAATACATTAAAAAATTAACTAATTAAATTAAGGGGTAATGCTAATTTAAATTAAAATTTATATATAAAAAAAATTAGGGCCTTTTTAATTTTTAGAGTTCTAAATATATATATTTTTGTATTTTTATGAAATTCTATATAAAAATCTTTTTAATTTTGTTGAAAAATAAAAAAATCGTTAAAATATATGGATAGAGAGAGAGATCAGTTTGGTCCATATATATTAAACTGTTTTTCAGCACAATAACCATGACTTAATTGCAACCTTAATCAATATTATATATATCATTATAACAACAAAAATCACGAGAAAATTATAAAATTATAAAAAATTTGTGTATATAGAAATTAAATAAAAAAATATAATTAATTGTATTGTAATGCATAGAATTGAATGGAATGGAGAATCCTGTAGAGTCAAAAAGTTTCCGCCAATTTGGACACTCTGTGCCATTTGCCATCTAAATATCACTAACTACTTAGTGTTACTCAAATTTCAACCACTTAAAATCAGATTCTCCCATCAAACCCAAATTAAAATATTTATATCTTTGACAATTCATATAATTATTTATATATATAAATGCTTTTGCTCCATATTGAGAGAGAAAGAGAGTATATTCTTTCTTTTTGGTGTTTGCTTATTTATTTTCTTCCAAAAAAAAAAACATAATGTTATTCACATTACTCACAAAAATTATTAATCACATACATAAATAAATAAAAAGAATAATAGAGCACGCGGCGAAGAGAAAATGAATTTTGAGGCCATAAAATCACCAATTTATATTTAGTGGATATTGGATAGTGATGATCAAGTGAGTGAAGGTTAAATAATAAAGATGCTTTTTTTTCTTAAAATTCTAATAATTTAACTAGTAATAGTATCCACATTTGACGGACCACCTTAGCTTCTTACAAAGTTTCTCTTTTTTTAAAAATAAAAAATAAAAAATATTAGAAAAGAAAGAAGAAGAATAAGAAGAAGAAAAAGAGAATATTCTGTGTAGGCCCTTTGGTCGGACATAAGTGGGGTTAATAATATTTATAGTTAAAGGGCTTATTTGACAAGTGCCCAATTAAGCATGGTGTCCCATCATAGTAGTACATTGAATTTTTTTCAATTGATTTGATTTTTTAAATTATATATATATATAAAAAAAATGGAATTATTTAATTTATATGATCATGATGATCTTAGTTCCAAGGTCATGGTTGTTTTACTTTTTAGTTTACACTTACACATAGTTTATCAATCAAACTTTATCTCTTCCCTAGCTCGATCGATCACTCTTTTGATTTATTTACACCCCAATTCATAACCATTTTATTAATTTATTTATTTAGATCTTTAATTACAAACATAACCTAATTTTATTTTATAAATAAATGGTCCATAATTGAATAAAAAATAGTTTGAATTTTCATTTATTATTTGGTTCATTATTGCATGTGAATTAAATTTTATTTTATATTTGTAGTTTTATTTTATTTTATTTGATATATTTCAAGTGGTATTTCAAGGAAGTGTGTTATTTGAAAATATTATAATTTTATTATCTAAATTTTTGAAAATATTTTTATTTCACGTGACTTGCAATAAATTTTATCAGCTTATAATTTAATAAAGTATGCTCTTCAGCTAGATAATGAATTATCTAGTTCGAGAAAATTCACGCGCTATTTACAAATTTTTGTATTGTAAATCAAATAATATTCATACCGTACATTACTTCTTGTTGCTATCAATTTGTTTTGTTTATGTATATTTTTTTTAGCTATCTACCTTCCATCTCAAATATATCAAAAATAAAATAATTATAAAGCTATAACACGAGATATACAAAATATTATTGTCATCTCTATAAACACAACTCGATAATCACGTGCATTTACATTATAAACATACTATTTTCTTAAAAAAAAATTACATAATACACTTAAAAATAAAATTTTTTATGTATATTTTTACGAATTTTTTTATTATTATTTATTTACATTTTTATGAAGTTTTTTTAATAGGTTTTCACTTAATTTTTTTAAGAGAAAACTATCACTTTCACGTAGCTACAATGCCCAAATAATATTTTTAAAACAACGAAAAAACAACATTTTGTATTGTTGTACAAAAGAATTATATTATTTTCTGTAGCACCAATATCTAAACAACGTTGTTTTTGAAAATTAAAAAAAAAAAAAACACTATTTTATAACAAAAAAATAAAATCAAATATATAAAATAAAAAATAAAAAAAAAACATATCCGTAAAAATATAATTTTTTTGTCATTTTTGTATATTATTATAAAATAATCTCTCTTTTTTATTAGAATTTATGATTGTTTGGTAAGATGTTTAAAGTTTTATCTTAAAATTAATTAATAATTAAAATAATATAACTCATTATGTATGATATTTAATTTTTACACATTATCAATGTAGTACTCTTTAATTAACACATTTTTATTATGTGTGAAATTCGTTATATATATCTTAAATTAAACACTAGTATTATTAATTGTCTTTAACATTATATTCTTGTTTTAATTTTAGTTATAAGGGCTGAATATAAGAGTCTTAATTTCAATTCCAACCCACTACATATAGTGCTTGATCGAGAGCTTGATTCTTGTCTTTGTTATTTTTCCAAAAACAACAAAGTTAAATAGTTAATAATAATAGAAAGAAAAACTTTATTTGTTATTTATATATATGAAATTTATAGCAAACAAACACGATAGCGATTTGCTTTTACTTGCTACCACTAATTTTTGTAAAGGGCAATTCGTTATATTAATTAATAATTGATAGAATTAATATTTTCTTGCAACAATATATAATTTTATACATGTCAACGACATAAGTCGAAAACATATATTAACAAGTGTCATTTTCTCAAATAATCCACCGAAATTAAATTACAAGCAGCCTTTTGAATACATCAAATATTTTATTTTATTTTCATGTTAAAATATTTATAGACGGCGGATTTTTGAATCTAATTTGTTGAATTTGGATTTGTATATATATAATATGCTTCATTCTTAGTACTTGAAGTTTCCTTGCACCAAGTAAATATATATTAATATTATATAAAATACTGATATGTACATGAGTAGAAGAATAAAATTATATGATATCACACAAACAATACCAAAGGTAATTAATTAAGAAAAATATAATAATTTGATAAAATACAAATTATTATAATTAAGCACATGTTATTATATTATTCATTTAGTAACACCACATGCATGCATAGAATAACTATATTAATCTACTAAGTGCTCCTGGTCAACATTTACAAAAAATGTGGCCATTATATATATATAAATAAACAATGTATGTGGAAAAATATTGAATCGAGTATCAACACCCACGTGGCCATTATATATATAGATAATATTGAATGAGTGAATTTTAGTGGCAACTTCGCCGCATTAACAATTAGCTAGAGAGATCAGCTATAATAATAAGGTCTCCAATGGCTCCACCACAAAATACTATCTACAATTTAAAAAATAATTAAATGAATAATAAATAACATCAATAGATAATTTATATATAATTTACACCTCATATATTGAGATGACCTAGAGGCTAAGTTTATCCGATCGATATATATAAACACAAAAGTCAAATAAATTTCTGAGTACTATCATTATTAACTATGGTGGGGTGCGTTTAATAATAATAATAATAATAATTATAAGCTTGCCCCCTAGTGAAGTAAATATTTTATAGAGTAGTAGTAGTGATCCAATATAGAAATATTGCATGTAACTTTAGGTGAACCAAGGACACGTAATATAGCCTTTTCTGAACGATTTGATAGATTCATTTTCATACACATTGTTACGCTACACGTATATATATAAATGACCATTAATAATTAATTACTTGGTTCATCGATCACAAGTTCACAACCAAAGAATTAATTGGTTATAATAAAACAAAATGATAATAATAATTAAGTAAACACGTACGTTTTGTTCATTCCAACATGTCACCACATAGGTCGTACGTTAAGTATCTTGTGTCGTTTTGAGACTAATTCTTTATATATTTACTATTTCTTTAACTTGAAGAATTCATCAACTGGGTTTTGTGTTTGGTCCAATCAAATCATATATCGATCATATCACGTAAATGGTTATCATTTTAATTTAATACATAAATAATATAAAAAATTAGTAACAATAAAAATAATTACATAAAATATTATATTTTTTACATTTATTTTTTTTATATATTTTCACAATATTTTATAAAAATAATAAAAAAAAATTATATACAAGTAACAACAAATTAATAAAATTATACATAAAAATACATTAAAAATAAATAAAATCCTAAAGTTATTAAAATTTTATATATATATATTTTGTATTTTTATAAATCTTAATTGTAGTGGCAAAATGTGAATGAGACACGAAAAACAGAAAAGAATAATAATGACTAAATTGTCTTTCGAATCAATTTTTTTATTTTTTGGTTATTGGAAATCGCCAAATTAGAATTAATTTGCCTACTTTCTTCATAGAGTTTTGGTATTAGAACATGATGATTATATTTGGGTAGACTAATTAACTAGAATTATGATGATGAACACTTTGGATATAAGTTCATAGTGTAGTAGTGCTAGGGTTTATTCTTGGAATATACCATATTCCATTGATGTCACTTTTTTCCATGTGGTTTCCTAGTTCTCATCATTCTTGAATTACCTATTTATTTTTTTTTTCTTGAAAGACAAAAAATCTTTTGAAAGTCATAAATTGTGTGGGACCCCATTGTTGAAGTCAACTTGGGTGATCGTCTCTGGAAATTAATGGTTAAAAAAGTAAAATCAATAAACTTGGTCGATCTTGTGTGTCATTTATTTCCCACCATTGAAATATTGTCATAGTGGTCGAGCCACTAATAAACAGCTATGTAGCTCAATAAATATATAAGAATCAGATTCAAACCCTATACGTACATTATTATGTTACAGGTTTTATTGTACATCAGGAAATTATTATTACGTCCAACACTATTAATGACATATATATATTTATATATTTTATATAATATATATTATGTATTTTTTATTTATTTTTATAATTATTATGAAAATTTCATGACACGAAAACAATTTGCGGACGTGAATGGTTTCGTATCTTTTATTAGATCGATATATGCTGCTGAATATGAAACAATAAATCAATTATTGTAATTAGAATATTATTTTTCAAAAGAGTATAAATATTTAAATTTAATTGATATCGGTTATAAATAAATATTTAAATTTAAATTTTTTACGATAATAATACTTAATTTATACTCTTAAAACTTCTAAGTAGCTGCATATGAAGTTAATAGCTATATGGTAGTTTTTAATTGGTTCACATCAATAAATTTTTACTTTTTATTTAAATATTAATAAGAAAATAGAATATTGATGTTAATTGGACACCTAATAATTCAGTATCTACGAAAGTTTCAACAATATAATTTTAATACTATTATTATAAAAAATTAAACTTAAGTATAACTGAAAATTAAACTTAACTATTTACGCCAGAACTTATACTTTTTGAAATTCATTATTATTATTAATCGCCCTTTTAAAATGAAGATAGCACTCGTTAATTTTATTTTTATTGTAAAAAGAAAATCTTTTTTTTTTTGACTAAAGATTTTTTAAAAAAAAAAACAATTTTTGACAAAAGATTTGTTTTTGATAATTAAATAAGATAAAAGTGCCAAGTTTTTAAACGGTGGTAGGACGATTTAGACTATAAAAAAAATTATAATCATAGTTATACATTAATGCATTAATATATTTAATTAAAGAGTATAGCAAAGGAAAAGTGCAAAATAAAAAATATATCTTTTGCTATAATTTATTAGGTAAGCAACGATAATATCTCCTTTAAGCAAATGGTGTTTCTTAATTATAATGATTGCCTTAATTTTAGTGGATTTTTGAATTTTTTAATCTATTTGGTCTGCACTTTTTTCTTCTTCTTTTAGTAAAATAATTTATATACATGGATGAAATGAGGTTGCAAACAAGTAGTCCTAGTAAACAATTATTCTTTTTTTTTTAATATATATATGTATATGGTTATTTAAAAATCAATGGGTGTATCATTTTGTTCAAAAAAGTTATTGTCCCATTATAATTAGAATGAAGCAAATCTACTGGTTTTCAACTATTAAGAACTACTCCATTTATTAATATTTCTTGCTCATGACTCATGACACTACTAATGGAGCATATTGTTGTGTTTGTGTTTGTGTTTTTGAGTTATATATCTTTTGAAATTCTGACAACGTTAGACATACAAACAAACTTGAATACTTGTACTTACGCCCATATATATATAAATTTCATAATATATATTGTATACATTATTTGAAAGAAAAAAAAAAAAACAGACATTTATTGTTCAACGCTTCCTTTTGTTTCTTTTTTTTTTTTATAGAACTTCTTTTAAATGCTCTTTGATATTCTCAAATATTAATAATTTAAGAAAAATTTGACGGTGCACTCTTTTAAAAGAAAAATGCATTGATGCATCTATGTTTCAACATTTGAGATATTTTTTTTTAGTTTAATTTGTTTTTTTATAATTATTTAAAATATTATGTAAAATATTAAAAAATACAAAAAAAAAATATTAACACACTAAAAATAGAATTCAAATAATCAATTTTACTTATAAATTTTTAATTTTATACGTAAGTGAAATAAATTGTTTAAACAATATTTTTTATATAGTAAATTATTCTGAATTTTTTAAAATTTTAAATAATAATTAATAATATACATGACCATGAAAAAAAATTGAATAAAATTTTTCATGAATATAGTAGGAGAATACTTCAATGCACTAAAATTGGTGGGTCGATACAACTCACTAACTATTTCGACATCTATAAGAATTTTTAAGTTTAAATTTTTCATATAATCGTGTACATTATAATTATTTAAGACATTCTACTAAATTTTGAGAAATTTGAAATATTTTACTATACAGAAATTAATGTTTAAATTCAAACATCTATTATACACGAGTATAAAATAATAAAAAAAAGAAAATTGTTTGCAATAATACTAAAAAGAGATAATAATTTATCAGTACACTCATTTCAAACTTCAAAGTGTAAATAAAACTCTCCTAATTTAATATATAGGATTAAATATAAGCAGATAAATAAATAAATAAAAAATCATGGTTATTACTGTTTGCATTATTTAGTTTTAAATGGACCGAAAAAGTAAACAACCCAATGGCCTGGCCTTGCCTGCTTACACTAAAAACAACCCACGTGTTTTTATTCTCTTTAAAACATCACTTATTTCTAAAAACGACATCTGATAGGTGAGACGACATTATTTTATAAGTAAATATTGAACGACAAAAGTTTTAGAAAACGACATGACTTGAATAATTTGATGACATCAGAAACGACAAAGAATTTTTTGTTCAAACGACAAAGACAACATCATCTTGATAAAACGGCAATGGTCATAAGTGATACTCTCAGTAAACGACGAAAATATAAAAAACGACATTACCATTGCAAAAGGACAATAATAATAATATCAAACATGATATTCAATAAACGACAAACGTGTCAAGAGGTTATTAAAAAAAAAGACATTAGAAAAACAAACTTGTTTATACTTTTATTTTATTTGTTATTACTACAAATTCATTAAAAATAAATAAAATAAAAGAGATAATAATACATTAAGAACGATTGCCAAATCTTTATTAGACAAAATATCGTTTGAATTATGCTCTTTTAAAAACAACAGTACAATAACAACACTGTACCAAGAAAAAAAAGTAGGAATGTCTTTGAAAATAACAAAAATAATTAAACAATATAACCTAAATCTTTTTTAATCTTTATTTTTTAATATTTCATTTAAAGAAATTTCATCAATTTTTTTTAGAATGACTTAAAGTCCTTTTTTTTTTTATTACACATTAATTAAATATAACTGCAAAATAATTTTAATTAATAAATACTTTCTTTTAATAAATCAAAATACCTCATATAATTTATCAAAATTAGAACTCTTAATGCACGGATATGACCTATAAAATTAACTATAAATTAAAGAATAAAAAAAAAATAAGAAATAAAAAGTTGATTAATATACAGTATAATTTCCCTAATTCAATGTTTCTTTTGCTGGGTTTTTTGTCCTAATGCTCCTTAATTTTCAAATCCAATACTATTCATGATTGTCAATCCAATATAAAATCACTGTGGGCTTTTATTTTAAATGGACCGAAAGAGTGAAATTATACACAAACGACAACATTTAAGTAAATCTACGTTGTTTTTACAAACCAATACAAAACGACAATAATCAGATTAAAAAAATACAAAACGACAATAATTTTATAATCCAACAATAATCGGGTACCTACAACGACAAAGAATTAAGAAAGTGTCTTTGCCGAAAGTAAATAAATAAATAAATAAAAAGTGGTACAAACAAATATTTTTGGTATTTTCGTGGCTAATTACTCTAAATTAAACGGTGTGTAACCCCAAATCATAAATCACATTTAGCATTTACCATAATACCACACCAGAAACAAAATATAAAAAATGAGAAATTACACTTTATACTTTTTTTTATATTGTCTTTTTTTATTTTTACTCTCTTTTTTAAAGTTTATCATTTTTACCTCATTTTTTAAACATTGTACTATTTTATCTCTGTCACTTCAAGATACTCTCCATGTGACTCTCTTACGTCAGGATATTTTGGGTACAATACATATAAAAAGAGGTATGTTTTAATTAAATATAAAATTAAAGGTAAATTTGATTAATTGATTAATTAAAGTGGTTTTTTTTAAGTTACCCCAAATGAAAACTTGATAAAAAAGAATAATAAATCAAAATTAAAATAATGTTATACGTATCTCTATTTTGGGCTCGTGGATAGGGCCTCCATTAAAAAACGAAGTCCCAAAAACTAAAGTACTTTTACATAAACAAAAAAAGAAAAAGACAACAATTTAAATTTGTTTACTGAAATATGCATAATATTAAAACTATCTCTATTTTTGGGTTAGGTCCATCTCACGCGTCCACACAAGTTGCCTTGTTGGACTTTGAATATTCAAAGTTTAATATGGGATACTTGTTGCGTCATCTCCACCGTTGGTGTTTGAACAAGAGATGAATCGACGGTATGCAAATGATCGAGTGACACTATATGATTATTTAACAATGTGTTATTAGTCTGAATCTTATCTAAATGCATGCATCACATCATATAAGAACTTAGGAAGAAAATTCACATATATGATTGATTTCCTTAACTATTAAGCTTTCTTATCTATATATACATAATTCCTATAACAAGCTTTTATATATTTTCTCTCATTATTACTTCTCATTATTAATTTGTTCCAACTTCAAAGGAAAAAAAAAAAAAGAAAAGAAAAGAAAAACACTTATTTTTTCATAACTCAACTCAACTACTAAAATGGTAGGTTATTCATTATCCTTTTCTTTTTTTTACTAATCATATAGTGTTTATTGTTAATATATATAAATTATAATATAAGTTATTGTTAATTTTATGGAAATGATTATTGCCATTCAAAAAAAAAAAAAAAATCTACAATGTAGGATTAGGCGTCATTACCAAATTTTTTAATGACAATTTGAATTTAATTATGTTTAATTGGAACTAACAAATTGTGATTGTCATATTTGGTTTTCAGGAAAATCAACAAGCATTGAAAATTGAGGTGGTGCCACAGTTGTTTTATATTTTCATTCTATAAACTAAATATTTTTTAAAATTTATTTATTGATTCTTCTTATACTTTTAATTAGATGGAATTTGCTCAAAACTCTGAGAGAGTCAAATCAGTAGATGTGCATCCAACTCATCCATGGTAACTACAATTGAATCATCTAAATTTACTTATCTTTGAAATTAAAACTAAATAATATGTACTAATTATTGGGTAATTAATTATATTGCTTTTCAATTCATCTAGGATTCTCACAAGTTTATATAGTGGAACTGTTACTATATGGAACCACCAATCCCAAGTAAGAACCCAAAAATGGACACTACTCTAATTTTTAAACTTATGTAATAATTTCCTTCATTTGAAACATTCCTCTAATTAATAACATTGTTTGCTCACATTGTTTCAGAAATTAGAAAAATCTTTCGAAGTCACAAACTCACCAGGTACATAACACTCATTAATACACATTCCAAACCAAGTGATGAGTTTTAATAAAACTTTTCTTTTTTCTTTAGTGAGATCAGCAAAGTTCATAGCTAGCAAAAATTGGATTGTGACTGGCTCTGATGACGGATTCATTCGTGTTTATAATTATGAAACAATGGAGAAAATCATAGAAGTTGAAGCACACAAAGACTTCATTAGATGTGTTGTTGTCCATCCAAATCTCCCATACTTGGTATCATCATCTGATGACAAATCTATAAAGCTTTGGGATTGGGAAAAGGGTTGGATATGCACTCAAATCTTTGAGGGACATTCTCATTATGTGATGCAAGTGGCTTTCAATCCAAATGACTCTAATATTTTCACCTCTGCCTCACTTGATGGAACCATTATGGTATGTATATTACTTTAATATTTTTTCATTATGTAATAATTTTGTTAGAAGATATTAATGGTCCTGGTTGGTCCGGCTTCTAAAAACTACTTTTGAATTTCTTAAACTTCAAAAGTATTTTTATTGGTTGGTAAACCATAATGTATATAATAATGGTTAATTTGTGGCTCATTTTGATATAGACATGGAATATTGGCTCACCTACTCCAAAATTTACCTTGAATGGCCATTTGAAAGGAGTGAATTGCATAGTGTACTTTAATTCTGGTGATAAAACTTATTTGCTAAGTGGCTCTGATGACTTTACTGCTAAGGTACTTTATATTATACATCACACACTCTTTTGTTATAGACTGTTTTTTTGAGATGATAAAATAATGTATGTATGTAGTGAAACTAATCATAAAATATATATGTGAAAACAGATTTGGGATTGTGAAACACAAACATGTGTTCAAACTCTGGAAGGTCATTTGCATAATGTCTCAGCACTTTGTGTTCTTCCTGAGCTTTCTATAGTAATCACTGCCTCTGAGGATGGAACTGCTCGTCTATGGCATACTTTCACTTATAAGTAAGCTATTAATATACATTTATATAAAGATGTACATATATATATTTATGTAATTCTCACTCTCGTAATTTTAATTGATTTGTAGGCTTGAAAATACTTTTAATTATGATCTTGGAAGAGTTTGGGCCGTTGGATCCATCAAAGGAAATCAGTAAGCTTATTTGCTTATTTTTAAAAATTTCCCATTATTCATCTTCTTACTTTTATGCTCCCATCGTCTATGTACTAACATTACTTTTTCTTTCAGGGTTATCTTTGGTTTTGACAAAGGATTTTGCATTGTCAAGATAATGAACGGTGGAGATTCTGTGTCAAGTGGTCAAGCCTAGAAGAGTATTATGATATAAAATTATTGAAAATAAGCTATTGTTTAAAGTTGACTTGAACTTAGTATATATGTTGTTGTTTGATATGTTATGTAAAACAAATACTATTCTCAAATTTTTTTAATGTGTGTTTGTTGTAATAATCTTTTATGAAAAGCTACAATTTTTATTTGTTCAAATTAATATAGCTTTTTCATATATTTAAATTAAAAACAATTACCAAGCTTCATGTTTCATTTCAGTATGAATAGATTTCTTTAAGGAATTTAATATTTTTTATAATTATTTAATAAAAAGAAAATAGGAAAGAAATAAAAAAAATTAAGTGGGCAAAAATGAATCCAAATCAATTACTAAAAATACTAACAATTGATGTGTTGAATTAATTCTTAGTTATTAATAAGGGTCCTTGTATTAAACATATTTAAAAATAAGTGTGATAAAATCATAGACAAGCATTGAATTTCTTCAACAGTTCAACCACACTAGCAAAAACTAAATTTTCTAAGAAAGTAAAATGGAAAATTTAGATATATGAAACGATAAGGGTGAAGATTGAAAAAGATCAGAAGAGTGAGACTTGATTATGAGAGTGACATTTACTAGTAGAAACATGATCAATCCCTTCTTTATCAGTACCAATTAAAACTCTTCTTATTTTACTTTTAGTATAATGTAAATTGTTGAGAATCATGGGGTTCCATCTCAAAACTAATTGGTAATGAGTGGAGTAGCCCATGTTCTTATATATGGCTTAATTATGTACCATTTATTTCATGTGGGACATTGTCCACGATATTCCCCCTCAAGATGATGAATATTTTTTGCTCATCAATCTTGAACCGTATCAGAGTGGACATGGTCACTATCTGTATAGGTGTGGATCGGATATGATCACTTGCCCGCAAGGGATATGGCTCTGATACCATGTTGAGAATCATGGGGTTCCATCTCAAAACCAATTGGCAATGAGTAGAGTAGCTCATGTTCTTATATATGGCTCAATTCTCTACCACTTATTCCATGTGGGACATTGTCCACAATATAAATAAACAATTAGACAAAAAAATAACATTTATTTTCAACTTTTTTTAATGAAAAATAAGATTATTAATATAAATTATCTAATAATAGAGTATTAAACTCAAAACAAATAGAAAATTCACTAAAATAATGATACAGGAAAATTAGAGCCTCTTATCAAGAAATGAGACACTTTATTAGGAGAATGTTTAACAAAATGTAAAAAAAAACATGGAGTATTACTTTATATACTATTTTTAATTTTTTTAAAAAAATTTACAGTTTGGGTTGTTTCGGTAGTTTTTATAAAAGTTGCTATGTGGAGTTTAGCTGTGATTTAAATTGCTCTGTTGGTTGTTATGTGTATAGCTATCATGAGTGATCTTCGTCCTATCTCACTATGTAACGTAATCTATAAGGTTATCTCTAAAGTCATGGCTAATCAGCTTAAGGTGGTTCTTCATTTTGTTATCTCAGACACTCAAAGTGCCTTCCTTCTAGGTAGGCTTATTTATGATAACATTGTGGTTTCTTTTAAAATTATGCATTATCTTAAACGAAAAAACAAAGGAAAATAACGTTTTATGGCGATTAAGTTGGATATGAATAAAGCATATGCTAGGCTTGAATGGGGTTATCTTTGGGTTGTTTTGCTGTGTATGGGGTTTGGTGGAAGGTGGGTTATCATATAATGCAGTGTGTATGTTCGGTTTCTTACACTATAGTTCATGGAGGACGAGAGTTGCGACCTATTGTTCCAGGTCATGGTATTCGTCAAGGACATTTGATTTCTTCATACTTGTTTTATCCTGTGTGCTGAGAGTTTTTTTTTTACTTTTATTAGGAATTATGAATCGACAAGCTTGATTCATGGATGTAGTGTGGCTAGATGAGCTCCTAAAGTGTCGCATATGCTCTTTACTGATGATAGTTATGTTTATTGTAAAGCTAATGATCCAAAGATCTCTAATGTGTTGTCTTTGTTACATTTGTTTGAAGAGGCATCTAGTCAAAAGATTGATAAATCATCTGTGATTTTTAGTTCAAATTTGGAGGATGATATGTGTGATTACCTTTGTTGAATGATGGGAATTTATGAAGTTGATGAGAATTGTACCTACTTGGGGTTGCCGAATACAATGGGAATGAAAAAGACTGTTATTCTGGCTTCTTAAAGGATAAGTTGCGAAAGAGGATCCAAAGTTCGAAGGGTCGACTTCTTTTTCAGGTTGAAAAGGAGGTTTTACTTAAAACTGTGGCTCAAACTTTACTAAACTATGTCATGAGTATGGCTAAGTTTTTTCTTCCTTTTCAAACATGTAAAGAATTAGAGAAGCTAATGGCTAAGTTTTGGTAGAATATCAGCCCGTTTTAATATAAAGGTGTGAGTTGGATGAGTTGGAAGCGTTTATGTAAGCATTAAATTCCAGGAGGTTTGGGTTTTCGAAGTATTCGTAATTTTAACATGGCTCTTCTTGGTAAACAAGACTGGTGTTTATTGACACGACCTTATTCTTTGGCTGCCCACATTTTGAAGGCTTGTTATTACAAAAATAATTCATTCCTTGCGATTGAGATTGGCTCTAATCCGAGCTTTGTTTGGCGTAACATTATGGAATCTCAATATTTGGTGGATGTTGGGGTTCGGAAAAGTATTGGTGCAGGTTGTTCATTTAGTATTTTGGTTGATCTATGGATTTCTGATGAGGATTAACCTTATGTTATCTCCACACACCCAGCTTTAGTACGTGTCTAGCCTTATGAAGACCGACGTTCGTGAATGGGATGTCGAGCTCATTAATGATCTATTTGAAACTCAGGATAGGGACTTTATACTTTTTATTCCTCTTAATTCTACCATTAATAAAGATAATTAGTTTTGGCGTTTTGAAAAATCAAGTTTTTATACTGTTAAAAGTGCTTACCGTTATTTGGAGGATCTGAAAAAAATGATTTTTCTTTTAACAATTTTGTTGGTTATTGGAGAAAGCTTTGAGCCTTGAAAATCCCTCCTAAGGTCCGAAACTTTCTCTGGCGTGCTGTCTCAAATGTGTTGCCTTCTTGTGTACAATTGGTGATTAAACATGTGCTAATGCACCATTTGCTCTTTGTGTAATAGTAGTGCAGAATCCATTTTCCTTGTGCTTGTTGGCTGTTCTTTTGCCTGTTCTTGTTGGTCCTGTTCGTGTGTGGACGTTGGCAGCTAGTTGGATACTGAGTTTTCATCGTGGTGGCTGTATCTATGAAGCAGGGTAGGAGAGGGTATATTAGAGGAGGCAGCTATGGCTGCTTGGGGTATATGGCAAGCTAAAAACGCCATGATTTGGAACCAAAAATTGTCAACAACTGCAACAATTGTCTTTTCAGTTAGACGTTCTCTTGATCCATACCGATATTCTTAATCTAAAAAAGATGATTTTATATTGTTATTCAGTGAGAATAATAAAATTGTTGAGCATTGGACTACACTTGTTAATAATCATATCAAGGTCAATGTCGATGGTACAATTTTTAAGTAGTATGGGCATTTTGTAATGGGTTGCATTGCTTGTGGACACGATGGTAAGACAATTGTGGCTTTTAACAAAGGCTTCAAGGGTTGAGTTCATCCTGAGATGGCAGAAGTTATTAGTACGAAGGAAGCTCTTAGTTGGATTGATCACTTTACATGGAATACATGGAATAATATCGTTCTTGAGACGGATAGATTAGTGTGTGTTCAAACTATTTTGAGTTCTTTTTCTATGCTTTTTCAGTTTGGTTTTATTGAAAGATTTGCTTAAACGTTTGTCTTTTGTTTCTTTATGTTTTGTTAAAAATCTGCGAACAAAATCACTCATTATATAGCGTGGGTTTTTTATTTTTCCCCTAAAGTCGTACTATCGAGGAGGGTGCTTTTGATAATTGGATTATCTTTCTTGTTTTTGATAGATGCCAACCATCAATGACATGATGTCCTTGACCTTCTTTTGCTTAAGGTTTTTTCCAACAAAATAGTAATAACAATAATTTTTCATTATGTAAATATCTTTCTATTTATGTAACACTAGAGATTAAGATACATGTCACACTGTTATTATTATGTACATTTTAGAGGTGTAAAATAGGAACGTTCCTATAAATAAATAAACACTATTTTTGTTCATTTATAAATAGGAATGCAAATGTAAAGAAAAAGAAACACTATTTTCGTTTTTGAAATTCTTTACACAAACGACACGTCGTTTTTATTAAATTCAAAAGTTTTATGTCGTATAACTTGGAAAACACGTTAACTGAACCCCACTCTCGAAAAACTACAACAACAGCAGTGAACGACTGTCCGTCCATCCCCACACAGCAATTAATTAATTTCTTTTTTTTTTTTTCACAAATAAAATCAGTCATCCGATCCAGGGGTAATTTCGTAAATTCACCACCTTAACGGCAAAGCTACAACACACTACTACATCTCGTATTTACAGGGAGAAAAACTCTGTCTCTCTAAAAAAGCCTCCTTTCTTCTTCGATTCCACTTCCCCCGAAGGCCTTCTCATTCTCAGAGTTCGAATCACCTGGATCGCTAGGGTTTCCTGGACATCTTCTCTCCCAAGCTTCAATAGTCTGCGAAAATGGTGAGTTGAAGATCTATGATACTCCCCTAAACGTAATCGCGTCTTACTACATCTTAGATCTGGTCGGATTTTGCTTTGATTTGATTCGAATTTTATAATCTTTGATCAATTTCGTTAGATTTTAGAGTGTTAGTTGGAATTGTTTGTGTTATGTTTGGTTGTTGGGAAAGTTAGTGTTTCGGAGCTCTCCGTTCTGCTTCTCCTAGGCAATCAAAAGATCCGTCCATTGGGCACATTTCGATGGGATCTGATTTTTTGCGGACTGATTAGAAGTTCGTATGAATATTTAGATTTTAAACTGTCATTGTGATTTTACCGGGAAACAAACATGTTATTGTAAGAATTTGAATTTATCGGGATTTCTTTTTTCACTTTTATTTGGCTATGATACTGACTGTTTAACTTTGTCTTTGGAACGTCTACCAGCCTCTCAGACTCGAAATTAAGGTACTTTGCTCGTTTCTTTTATCCTCGTTTCTCCATGTTTAATAGATCTCGAACGCTTAAAGATTATGATTGCATTGGAAATGTTGAGTGATCGTCTTAATGTCTGTTGTTCGCTCAGAGGAAACTTGCTCAAAGATCAGAAAGAGTAAAGTCTGTGGATCTGCACCCGACAGAACCATGGTAATGCTGTTCAAGATCATTGGCTTTACACAATAAATTTTATGTTTCTCATAAGTGATTTGAGAATTTCTTTTATTTTTATTTTTGCTAGATTGTACTAATCACAATTGTCATTGCAGGATTTTGGCGAGTTTGTATTCAGGAACTGTGTGTATCTGGAATTACCAATCACAGGTATATGGTAGTAATAGTGATCTTTAATTTATAGTATATTGTTCTTTGTAATGTGATCATATTTAATTCTGTTTAGTGAAACTGTTAAACCGTGATGAGTTTGCTTTGAATTAGAATTTATATATACATATGTATATATGTATTGTCAATGTGAGTGACACCTAGAAGCTAACTCAAATCTACTTGTTACTGCTGCAGACCATGGCTAAATCTTTTGAGGTCACTGAGTTACCTGGTACTTATTCTTACTGCTACCTTTTTCAGCTCTTCTATGGTGATTTCTTCTGTGAATTTTCACTGGAATTTTCCTGATACAATATGCTTTCATGTGTTTGCAGTTAGATCAGCCAAATTTATAGCACGGAGGCAATGGGTTGTTGCTGGAGCTGATGACATGTATATTCGTGTTTACAATTACAATACAATGGATAAGGTTAAAGTATTTGAGGCACATACAGACTACATTAGGTGTGTGGCAGTTCATCCTACACTTCCATATGTGCTGTCGTCGTCTGATGATATGCTCATTAAGCTCTGGGATTGGGAAAAGGGTTGGATTTGTACTCAGATTTTTGAAGGACATTCTCATTATGTAATGCAAGTTACTTTTAACCCAAAGGACACCAACACCTTTGCAAGTGCTTCACTCGATCGCACCATTAAGGTATATTTGCAATTTTAGGATGGTACTTTGGAAGCTACCTTTAGGTCCTATACTATCGGGCTGTATATGATGATGCTAAATGTGTGGTCTGGTTATGTGCTGTTTTTCAGATTTGGAATCTGGGCTCGCCAGACCCAAATTTTACTTTGGACGCTCATCAAAAAGGAGTGAATTGTGTTGATTACTTTACAGGGGGTGATAAGCCTTATCTAATCACTGGTTCTGATGATCACACTGCCAAGGTCCTTAATTTGCCCCTTTTCTTCATATTTTTGTGGTTATACATTTGTGAAATGATTTGGAAAGCATTCTTACACTATTTTATGTAAGCAGGTTTGGGATTATCAAACAAAAAGTTGTGTTCAGACCCTAGAAGGCCACACCCACAATGTTTCTGCTGTATGTTTCCATCCTGATCTTCCAATTATTATAACAGGCTCTGAGGATGGAACAGTTCGTATTTGGCACTCAACCACCTATAGGTAGCATTCATTTTGTATTTTTGTTCTAAAATTAAAGAGTTGCTAATTAGAAGATTGTAATCTACTCATATCTAAATGGTTACGCTTGAATTCAAAATTGTAGTCCTCATGACTCATGTTATTTATAATTTTGGAGAATGAATATCTAGTGCATTTTGTTAGTCAATGATAAGCTTTATATAACTACTTATTTATGTCTGTTGTACTGGCTAGTGGTTTCATCTAGATGAACATGTTTTTTTAGTAGTAATTACAGTTTAATATAATGTTTAAAACTTATGAAGGTGATCAGTTCTTATTTTATTTTTTTATTTTTTATGATTAATACCTCAAATAAGACAACAAGTACATGTTGGATTTAATAAACATTAAATTGATTAGATGAGTCACATTTCAAACTTTATTTGTGGGCAATAAAATGTTTCCCTCTTGCTGTAAAATATATGTATATCCTTTTTAGATTGACTATATTTGTGCCTTTACTTCTTCAGTTGACTGTCAAATTCGATATCCTAAAATATACTTTTATTGAATCACAGGCTTGAGAACACATTAAACTATGGCCTCGAGAGAGTTTGGGCCATTGGATACATGAAAGGCTCACGTCGGTGAGTATTGAAGTTTATTGGTTTTTGTTTCCCTCATTTATTTTTAATTCCATCATTCAGGCTTTGGGTTAGAGTAATATATGCCGGTTGTTACATGTCTGCTGAATGTATGCTTTAATAATTTTTCTTTCTTGTTTTTCTCATTTACCTTCAATAGGGTTGTGATTGGTTATGATGAAGGGACTATTATGGTCAAACTTGGCCGTGAAGTGCCTGTTGCTAGTATGGACAACAGTGGAAAAATTATTTGGGCTAAGCATAATGAAATTCAGACTGTGAACATTAGGAGTGTGGGAGCAGATTTTGAGGTTTGAACTCATTTGGACACTCTTTATCTCTGCAGCATCAAACTAAATAGACAACTGAGTTTGTTGACTCATTAGTTGACATTTTACATTATAGAGTTTTTGGCTGTTTTGCTTTCTAGGTTACTGATGGAGAGAGATTACCTTTGGCTGTTAAGGAGTTGGGTACCTGCGATCTTTACCCACAGGTTAGTTATATACTTGAACTTTTATTTTAATGGCAGAAAAATGAGTTACATTTTTAAGGATATTCTAGATTTATCTTTCTTTATGATTGTTTTCTTCTCTAACAAATTTTATCAAAATAAGTAGAGATAAGTTCTTGCATGTCCATTTTAGATGTTTAACTAAGCTATAAGTAAGAATAGTCTCTTACCAATTTTGAAAGATAATTTAGTTTTTCTCCCCCTCCTTTAATGCAGTATTCAAATTAACAGTTTTTTCCTTTGTCTGAAAATGAAATCATAAGATATAAACTATGCTGTAGACTTTTTGGTTCCCTTTTACATGTGCGTATTGTTTGGCATCTTACTCCAATTGTATAATTCTGTCAGAGTCTAAAACACAATCCAAATGGGAGGTTTGTTGTTGTATGCGGAGATGGTGAGTACATTATTTATACTGCCTTGGCATGGAGAAATCGATCTTTTGGTTCAGCTTTGGAGTTCGTTTGGTCCACTGATGGAGAATATGCTGTCCGAGAGAGTACCTCAAAGATTAAGCTTTTCAGTAAAACCTTCCAGGTTTGTTTACTAACCTTATTTCTGTTAACGTTATTCTTCTAATTGCCCTAGTTTGTATGAATGAGGGGTGAACTTTTTAAGAGCACTTTTTTCTCCTTACATTAGTTATCTTTTTCCTTCTATTTATTTTTCTTCCTGTCATATATCTGTACTTGCATCTTGAGTTGTTTATGAGCTTTATGTGACTAAGTCTTATTGTCATTTAGTGAATGCTAAAATTTCTTTATTGGATCCTAGGGATTCATTTTAACGGACTTGGTATGTTTCAGGAAAAGAAGAGTATTCGGCCAACCTTTTCTGCTGAGCGCATTTTTGGTGGAAATTTATTGGCAATGTGCTCAAATGATTTTATTTGTTTTTATGATTGGACTGAATGCAGGTTGATTCGGCGAATTGATGTCAATGTGAAAGTGAGCACTACATACTTCTTTTTTGTGTATATTTATATGTAACATTTTATTTACTCTTGTTTAATATTATTTTTATTTCTACTTTTGAACTTTTAGAACCTCTATTGGGCTGATAGTGGTGATTTGGTAGCCATTGCAAGTGATACGTCGTTCTACATCCTGAAGTATAATGTAAGAAGAATTAGATAGTTTCTTAATCTTGTAACAAGCGTGTGTTTCTTTTTCTTCACTAGTTACATATGCATGTGCGATTTGCTCAATTGATCTTTTTTTGGCAGCGTGACGTGGTTTCTTCTTATTTGGATAGTGGAAGACCCATTGACGACCAAGGTGTTGAAGATGCTTTCGAGCTTCTTCATGAAATGAATGAACGTGTTAGGACTGGTCTATGGGTTGGGGATTGTTTCATTTACAACAACTCCTCCTGGAGACTCAATTACTGTGTTGGTGGTGAGGTATTGCATCATCTATCCTATGTCTTGAAAATTTCTTACAGGCAGTCTAGTCTGTTCATATATAGTCCATGAATGTTCAAAGCTGAATGTATCGTGGCTCTATGATTTCAGGTAACCACCATGTTTCATTTAGATAGACCTATGTACTTGTTGGGTTATCTTGCTAGTCAAAGCAGGGTTTATCTGATCGACAAAGAGTTCAAGTAAGTGTGGTTCTACTTTTGTTCTTAAAAGCTGTGATATTTATCTTCATTGCTTTGTGATTTATACTGCTTCCTTTCCTGTGCAGTGTTATGGGGTACACATTACTCCTTAGCCTAATTGAGTACAAAACTCTTGTAATGCGGGGAGACTTTGAAAGAGCCAATCAACTCTTGCCTTCAATTCCCAAAGAGCACCATAATAGGTATATCAGAACCTTTTGCCTGTGAGATATATATATATATAATATATTATTTATATATTTAAATAATTCTTTCGGAATTTGCTGTTAGTCTTGTGGAATGGTAGGGCTTTGTTTTCTAGTCTTTTCAAAACTGTTTCCAATGCTTCTGTTTGTATGATGCAAGGTTCATAAATCTATGTTTTCAATGATGTTCAATCCTTGGAAATTTCTCCCAAAGAAAAAATCTGTATATTTCAAATTGAACTCCTAGCTTACCCCTAATCGTTTTTAGAACCAGAAAATCATAACAATTGCTGCAAATCATTTTCTATTGAATACTAACCATGGAAATTTTCTTGATTGTAGTGTGGCACATTTCTTGGAATCACGTGGTATGGTAGAAGAAGCACTTGAAGTGGCAACTGACCCTGATTACAGATTTGACTTAGCCATTCAGCTTAGTAGACTTGATATTGCAAAGGTAAATCCGTGTGTTTATGTTAGCAAGGATATTTAACTAGCATCATGAATGCTGCTTACTAAATTATGAAGATGATTTTTTGCTGCTTTCTGCCTTGATAATTTCTTTCTCAATGGTCTTTTTCAGGAAATTGCATCTGAAGTTCAAAGTGAGTCTAAATGGAAGCAATTAGGAGAGCTAGCAATGTCTACTGGGAGGGTATGGACCATATTTAATGCTAGTCATATCTTTATATCTTTCTGAAGTTCACTTTCTTATTCAGTGCTTTTTTTATTACAGTTAGAGATGGCCGAAGATTGTTTAAAGCATGCTGTGGACTTAAGCGGTTTGCTTCTGCTCTATTCTTCTTTAGGAGATGCTGAAGGGATATCAGAACTTGCTGTTCTTGCCAAAGAGCAAGGAAAGAACAATGTTGCATTCCTTTGTTTATTCATGTTGGGTCGTTTGGAAGAATGCCTTGAGCTGTTGGTGGAAAGGTAACTTTAGTGTATCCTAGAAATGGGAAAACATAAATCATATGATTATGGGTATTGATGTTCTTATCCTTTTTGTTTACATTGTCACAGTAAGCGGATACCTGAGGCTGCTCTAATGGCTCGATCTTATCTTCCAAGTAAGGTGTCAGAGATTGTAGCTATTTGGAGAAAAGATCTAAACAAGGTAACTTTTATGCTCACCTTTGTTATGTTTACACTTTAAATGACCATGTTTCTCATGTGCAACTTCTAACACAATTTCCGCAGGTTAATCCTAAAGCTGCTGAGTCGTTGGCTGATCCTGAAGAGTATCCTAATTTGTTTGAGGATTGGCAAGTTGCTCTTTCTGTTGAGTCTAAAGCTGCACAGACAAGGTAGCTTTCTGCTGCAGCTATTATTTTGTTTGTGCTTGCTAATGTGTACAAGTGATTCAATTTGAGTTTTCTTTATCCTTTTTGAGTGTAGCTTGTACTTTTCTAAAATCTCCTTCAATGATCATATTGCAACATTTAATAATTTTCCTTTCTGATTGTTTTGTAGGGGTGTTTACCCAGGTGCAGAGGAATACTTACACCATGCTGATAAGTCACACATGACCCTTGTGGAGGCTTTCAGGAACTTGCAAGTTGAAGAAGAGGAACTTCTTGAAAACGGAGATGCAAGTTACGAGGTACTCAGGGCCGAACTTTCATATTAGTTGCTCTATTTATTTTTTCTGTGGCCACTTTCTTTTACTTGGATTATGGTATGGTATAGATTATTTTCTAGATGATTAGTACACTCAATTCAGTTACTTGATCTTCTTCAATATCCTTCCTTTTAATGAAATTATGAAATGGTTATGACATACCAACTTTTGCATGTGTTTGTTTAGTGCTGATTTCTCTATTATTGGGTTGCTTGAAAAAAAAAATGAAACAGGAATAACACATTTATTGTATTTATTTCTAACATTGATCTCTTATATTACTAGGTTACTGAGCAGAATGGTGAACAGATTGTTGAGGAACAGAATGATGAACATACAGTTGAGGAACAGAATGGAGAAGATGGGAGTCAAGAAGAGGCTGTGGTGGTGGATGCTGATTCTACAGATGGTGCAGTACTCGTTAATGGTAACGAGGCTGACGAAGAGTGGGGTACGAATAATGAAGGAATCCCGTCAGCCTAAAAGGAATTGGTTGGGCCAGTGTGAAAATCCAATTTTGTCTCTGGTGATTAATTGTTCTAAAGTGCCATTTCTAACTCCCATGCTCTTCCAGTGTTTCTGGTGTAACCTTTTCCACAACTAACCAAAATGAAATAAATCTCTTAAACAGACTTATATTTCTGACACACACACACACTAAATACTGACCCTATTATGATGTTTCACTAATTGATTTTGCTTGATTTGATGATTGCTAACTATTTGTTCAGTTCTGTTTTTTATATACTATCAAGTGCTTCAACATCTTTTCATTTCTTCTGACTTGTTGCTTGCTAAGGCAGTAGGTCATACGTCTGTGTTCCCTAGATTATTTATATGGGAATTTGTGGATAGATTTCTGTTTTCAGCCAGCTTAGTAAGTTTTCTCATACATATTAGTTCTTACTTGCTTCTTTTACTTTTGCAGTGCTGACACCAAATCACTAGGTTCCTGTGAAGATTTTCGGTCCAGCCATATGGATCCCTTACTTAGGTGAGACTTTTTTTTCTCAATCAAATATAAGTATGAGCAATGATATATTTATACATAACTAGAATACTATAATTGGAATTTCAAGGGAACAAAAGTTGTAAATACTGCTGTGATGTCATGGGATCTTGTGATGCAATTTATCTCATTGATTCTCTTTTGAGGGATGATTATTTTATATTATCCACTCACTTTCTCATTTTGATGCGATGTAAGTGTTGATTGGTTGACTGACAGGTTTCCTGGAAAGGGCTGAAGAAGAGGTGATTTTGCGGACCGATTGTCTCTGTTACCATGTGGTGTGGCTTTTGTTGCAAGTTGCAATTTACGTTACGACGGGCACAATATGAATAGTTTCCCATAGCTTCAGTTAGTTTGCTTTTTCGGATCGCATGTTAGCATATTCTTTGAGGCCTTTCTCTTCCCCCATCCTAAAAGTTTTCTTGTGCCATTGTGAATGTAGAAAAGAATTGATCTAGCCATAATTACCCAATTAAAATTATTTTCCTATTCTTGAAAATTTTCACCATTTTGCTTTTCCCACAAATTGTGTTTGTGGGATTGTTTTTGTTCTTTTTTTTTAAATGGATCCTGGGATGTAAACATCTGATTATAAAAATATATGTTTCTCAATAACATGCCGATTGCTGCTTTGTTATGTGTTCTTTACACTTGCATTTCGCACCAAATAACCTTTTCGTTTGTGTGCGACAATAATAATGTCATATAGTATTAAATGTAACCAAGATTTGTGGCAAAAACTTATGTCAAGCTTCAATTTTCACTATCAACCTCCTTTGTCGCCATTTTCTTAGATATTGTGTAGTTATTGGGGAATCTGATTCTTTTTCTTATAAAAAGAAATTTGAAGAATAGGATTCAGGTGAGGCTAGAATTTTCTTTTACCATTTTCCCTTTTTTCCCACCTTTCGTTCTTTTTCCTTATTTTATTTTTTGATACCTTCTTCTTAAGTTTTCCTCATAATTCTTTTTAGAAAGTTTTCTGTGAGAGGAACAAAGAAGCAAGAGAGGAAACCACTTGGGGCTAGCTCAAGCGGCCATAGGTGGGTGTGTGAGTGTTGGAGGTCCTGGGTTCGAGTCCCAGGTAAAACATGATGTAATATATAAACGCTTGAATAAAAAAAAAAAAAAAAAGAAGCAAGAGAGGAGCTTCTTAAAATCAAATTACAAGATGGTGAATGCGCGACATGTAAATCAGAAGTGGGCCGTTCAAGAGTGGAACAAAGCCAACCATGGTAATGGACTGAGTGGCCTTTTTAAGAGTTTCATTTTTTTAGAAGGGTCCCATTCGAGTGAAGAATGAGATTCCTGCCTTTGTCTCGTTTAACATTTGGAAACAATTTTAGAGGTATTTGGTAACACTTTTGCTCTTTTTAATTTTTTAATCACAAATATTAATGCAAAATTTTTATTTTTTAAAAATAAAAATGTGTTCTATAACTACTTTTATTCTTCAATTTATTTTTTTTAAAAAAAAGTAGTGTGTTCTAAATTTTTTTATTTTCCTTCATGTTTTGATTTTATTTAAAACGGGTATGGGATCAGGTCAGGGGTCCGGATTTAGGTCTAGCCGTCCAAGTTCCAGGTTGGGGTCGGGTCCAGGGTGGGGTCATGGTGTCAATGTGGGCTGGAGTCCAAGTCCTATGTCGAGTATTGGGTTTGGGTCCGTGGTAAGGGTTTAGTCGGGTCTTGCTCTAATGTCTAAGGTTCGGGTCCTGAGTTAGGTTATAGGTCTGGGGTCGGGGTTGGGGTCTGGCCGAGTCTGGGTTTGGTCGGGGTCCAGAGTTGGGGCTGAGATTCAGGTCCCAAGGTTCAAATTTGATTAAGAAAAAAGAAAACTGCGTAAAAAATTAAAAAATATTTTTTTTATTCAAAATTTTAAAATTTTAATTCTGAATTAAATATTGAAAATGAAAATAATTTTATAAAACATATTTTTGAAAAATATTTTCACTTTTTTAATTAAAAAAGTGTTACAAAACCCATTTGTTTTCATCATAATTCCCATTTTGATAGAGAATTCTTGCATCAAGGGTGGTTCTTTGAAGAAAATATGTAAAAATTATGCTAAATTAGCAAAAGGGTTACATCGATGCATTCTTTTTTGTTTTGGCATTTAGAAGATTTTTTTTGTCTAATTTTTCATAGTTGTATACTTTGTAATTATTTAAGATATTCTGCAAAATTTCAAAAAATTTAATTGGTAAAAAAAAAATAAGATTCAAACAGTTAGGTGGTGTTTGGTTGGAGGTAATGAAAAGGAATGGAATTGGAAAGAAATAATTTTCATTCTATTCCTTTGTTTGGTTACATTTTAAAGTATTAGAATATCATTCCAATGGAATGACCTTCCCAACATTTTGGTGGAATGACTCTTTATTTTAAAATGGAAGGAAAGATCATTTCAATGCAAGATTTGAAAAAATTTAATAATTTTTCTTATCAATTTTTTTAAGGCATTTTAAATTTTATTCTATTCCATTCATATTTCAATTCCCGTTCCTATATTTTCATTTCTCCCAACCAAACACCACTTTAGTTACATGCACGCCACTTTTACTTTATAAATATGTGAAATAAATTGTTCAAACAAAAGCTGTTTTCTAATTTGTATATTGTAAATTATTTTAATTTGGGTAAATATTAATTTAGACCATGTATTTTGTAAAAGTTATCGATTAGACTTTTTGTTTTGTTAAATGACATAATGAACCAACGGGTGATTCTACAATGCACCCCCTTAAAAGGAGTGTATTGATGCACCCTTAACTTATTTCGACATCTAGAAAAAAAATTAGTCTAATTTTTTTTTCATATTCATGTACGTTATAGCTATTTAAGATATCCTACAAAATTTTGAAAAATTTGAAATAATTTACAATATAGAAAACAATATTCAAACAGTCGGTTTTACACGCGTATAAAATAAAATAGTCACGCGTGCAACACACTGTTTGAACATAGTTTTCAGCGTGTTAAATTTTTTTAAATTTCTTAAAATTTTGCAGGATGTCTTAAATAACTATAACGTACATGACCATAAAAAAAATTGACTAAAAAATTATCTCGGATGCTGAATAGGGGTGCATCAATATATCCATTTTAAAGGGGTGCATTGTAGAATTTTCCTGAACCATATATCTTCTAAAATGGTCAAAAAAAAACTTAATAATAACTAATCTAGAGGTGGTAATAAAATTGATTATATTTTCTTTTTTGCATCTATTCGTGTTAAAAATTGTCTTCAAGTTGATTATATTTAAAAAAAAAAAATTATCGAAATTTAAGCTCAGAATTCTATTTGTACTATCTAGAAAAATACAAGATCTATTTTTGCTAGTTAATAAAACAGAAAAACCAATTAATAACTTTTACAACATACAACATACAAAATGATATTTACCCTCTTAAATTCTCACAATGTTACAAAATATAAGGTGAATTGTTGGAACTAGGAAGCTATTATATTTGCATATTGTATAATCACATTTTAAGCAGAGGAGATATTGTTTAGTACAAGTGAAAATTACATGAAATATGGGATTTCATAACAAAGTTAGAAAAATATGGCATTTTTAGGTTTGCCACTTTTCTATGACATTTTTTCACATTTAAGTTTTTTATGGTATTTGATATGCCATATTTTTATAAACTTATTATCCAATCCCATATTTTATGTTTTTATTTTTAGCTTAATTAGTTTTATTTATTTTTTTAATTTATTTTACACTTACATTTTAGGGTTTCTTTTTATTTGAAAAATTTACACCAAATACTACATTTTTTTTCGAACATTACATTTTTAATTTGACAAGAACATTTTACTTTTATACTTTTATTAATTTTTTTTTCTTTTTTACTTATTGAAACTTCAAAAAGTTTTTTTTTTTGTCTTTTTTATATATTTTTTAGTCAATTTTGGCTCTCTTTTTTCTTTTCAACTTTTAAGTCAGTTGCTACTTTTTTTTTTTCTTTCTTTCGCTTATCTCTCTCTATTTTTTTTTTTTCTAATTTCTCTTTGTGTCTCTCTTTTTTTTTTCAATTTTTTTCTCAACCTAATTTTTTTCTCTTAATATATATAATAAGTATACATTTTTATATTTCATTTTTTTTTACAAAAATTAAACTTGTTTTTTTATTTAAACTACTATTCGTTTTTTTTTTTTTGTTAAAAACTAATTATTCCATTAAAAACAGCAGAAAAAAAAAAAACCAGTTTCATCAATATCATCCTGAAAAAAAAAACAATATAAAAAATCATAATCTAAAAAGAATCCAAACTTTAAAAACTAGTTTCATCAACATTGAAAGAAACTAATAATATCATTTAAAGAATACAAAAAATAGTTTCATCAACAAGATAATGAAAAAAATTACAATCTAAAGACGATACTAACTTTAAAAACCAGTTTCATCAATATTAAAATAAACGAATTATTTCATTAAAAGAGGCAAAAAAAAAAAAAATAGTTTCAACAATAACATAATAAAAAATACACAATGTCTAATAACTAAACTTTTACGAATTAACGATACTAAATTTAAAACCAGTTTCGAACATATAAAATTTATATCAATACCTAATAATCAAACTTCTAACTTCATTCTTTATTTTGGCATTTAATTTTTTATTTGCTTGCTCAAAAATTAGAGTTAATTTAAACATACAATATGCAGCAAATATAACAAAGAGAATCACAAATTAAAATCAAAGAGAAAAAAAGAAACAAAGAAAATTAAAGAGACAAAAGTGCAATAAAAACCATAAAAGAATAACAAAAAAAAAAACAGTGGAATGTGAGAAACCAGTTAGTAAAACAACCAAAATAAAAACAAACAAATAAAAACCAGTTTCTTGAGATAAATTAGTAAAAAATTGAATAAAACTCAATTATGAACAACAATAAAAAAAAATTAATTACTTAAAAAAACCAGTTATGAAAATAATAAAATAATATGTATGTCAGAAACTGATTAATTAAAATAAAATAAAAATTGTTGTTCAAATATCATACAATAATAAAACTGATTTTATACAAACGAAAAAATATATAATAATATCATAAAAATTGAGCAACCCCATTACAGAATAGTTAAAACATGTGAAACCAGTTTCGACATGTGAAACCAGTTTTGACGTTATAAAAAATCATAACAAAATACATGTTAATAATAAAGTTAATTGAAACCAGTTTAATCAGACAATCAAATAAAAACATACACACACAAATATACAAAAAAAAAATACTAATCACAAATATAATCAAAACAACACATAATGCCTACCAATAATTTAATAACAAAATATAAGTGTAAGTTTCCAACCTAGAAACAAAATAATAAAAAAGTAACTTGAAAAAAAATTCTAATAACATAATGAAACTATTTTTTTTATTCTTTTAATGAAATTAATAGTTTCTTTCAATGTTGATGAAACTGATTTTTAAAGTTTATATTATCTTTAGATTATAATTTTTTATATTGTTTTTTCTTCAGGATGATGTTGATGAAACTGGTTTTTTTTTTCTGTTGCTTTTAATGAAATAATTAGTTTTTAACAAAAAAACAAAGAAAAAAAATAGTAGTTTAAATAAAAAAAAAACAAGTTTAATTTCTGTTAAAAAAAAATAATATCTATAGTTGAGATCATTTTTTATTTATTTTAGTATTTTATTTTTTTAAAAAAGAAAAAATAAATAAAAAGAAACACAAATTTTAAGTTTTTTATGGCATTACTCAAGACTTTTTCCCATATTTGTAAGTTTTTTTTAAATAAATGCCATATTTAGTGTAATTAAGTTTTTATGCCATATATATCAAAACTTATCTTTATTTTTCCATATTTTTGTAAATAGCCCTTAGTACAATTTAGATTCGATTGGGCTTCCAAAAGCCCAACTGAGTGGTACTGAGTAAAAGTAAAAAGTTATGGTTCATCAGACCCTAAATAGACACGTGTTTGATATAAAACAAAGTAGGATGGAAATCCCATGAAACTCAGCAAAAAAAAAATTAAAAATGAGACATTATTATTATTAGCTAGCTCAATTCAACCCTTTTCCATTTCTTCTCTTCCGCAGCTCTAATCTAATCTAACCCAATGAAACCGTAAAAACCAAACCCCTCTTCTTCTTACCACCACCGCAATCCAATTCCAAACCTTCCCTTATATAATTACAAAAACAAAATATACTCTTAAATTAGAAAACCAAACCCCATTAACCTCTCTCTCTCTCTCTCTCTCTCTCTACCTCTTAAGAATTTTCCCCCTTTATTTAAACTCTTCCCAGCTTCTTCTTCTGATTCTGCTTCACCTTGATTCTTGGTATGTCCTGACTCCAATCCCACTTTTATTTTTTTAATACTTATGAAGAATTCGATTCGTTTCATTTTTCTAGGATAAGCTTTTTTTTTTTATTTAATAGATTTATGCATTAAAGTTTTATGTTGTGGATTATCTGGGGTTTTTGCGTTTTACCCTTTACTTGGTTACTGGGAAAATTGATGAAATGAAATTCATTTAAAAGAAATTTAGTCAGCTTTAAACCCTAGGTTGGATTTGGTTTTGATTGTAGATAACTAGGGATGAAACCCTAGTATAGTTAGGTCGCTGTATATACTGGGTTTTGTTTTTTGAGATGAGATTGAGTGAGTTCATGATTATATTTTTGAAGAAACCTTATGTTTCATTTTTGTATGTGCCTGTACTAGAATTTTGAGTACTAAAAATTGCTGTTTTGATTTTTAACTCCTTTCTTTGTTTGTCTTGTAGCACTAAACTTTTATATTCTCAAATTTTGCTGAGTTGATTGGCTTCATTTTCCCCATTATTTAGTTCTCTAATCATAGAAGTGAATGAATTTTAAAATCTTCCCTTGCTTTTTTTTCTATGTTTGCATGGCAAGTTTTTCGATTGTATCAAAGCTGAGGAATAGGTTTAGTGTGTCTGTTTCATGGTTTGAAACTTGGAATAGAAAAGGTTAAAAGAAGAGTCAGGACTGAGTGTTGAGATTTATTTTTGCTGGAAACTGGGGAGTGAGTAACTTGAGCTATTTATTTTAATGATGTTTTTGACAATTTTTCGGAAACATGTATTTGAACATTTCATTTCCAATTGGGTTTAATTTCTTAACTTTTTTCATTGCATGAATAAGCACAGTGGTTCTATTTTTTATTTTGGTTTTGTTTGTTGGTAATTGTTTGCAAAATATAATCTGTTGATTTGCAGAGATCTGCATTTCCTGGAACTTCAAGACCACTGAGAATTAAGTTCTAGTTTCTTTTTGACATATTTCGCTAATGGGGGATGCGGAAAATGCTCTTCCACCCTCGAAGAAGAGGGCTGCCGGAAGGGAAATCTCTCGAGATAACCCAGGTCTTGATGATGACGATGATGTTTCCGAGCAAGAAAGTGGAACATTCAAAAGAGCCAGTGAGGAGGTCTTGGCAACAAGAAGAATCGTCAAAGTTCGTCGACAGCCCTCTGCTCCCTCTTCCAATCCTTTTGCAGGGATCAAGTTGCTTCCTACGACAGAAGCACAAACTGCTGGTGAGAAAACAGTGTCAGGTGATGTAGATGGACAGCCAAAAATCAGTGCTGAGAACGAGAAGGATAAAGATGATGATAATAAGCAGTCTGAAGTCAAGGATAATAATGCTGAGGTGCAAGTGGAGAGTAAGGCTGAGGCCAACATCGAGGGTGAGGTTAATGCAGAATCAGCTGCAGAGGAGAAAAGTTGTACTGTCATTGATGAAGTGAAGCCAGTTACAGATAATGAACCAGCTCTAAGCGAACATAAGACTGAAAACGATGAGAAGAGTGGGGATGATGATAAGAAAGATGAGAAGACTGAAAATGTGGACCCAAGTGGAGAAGGTACTCCTTTGAGTTCATTTCAACAGCTTTCAAGTAGCCAAAATGCTTTTACTAATCTTTCCGGAACTGGGTTTTCCTCGTCTACATTTTCCTTTGGCTCTATTGCAAAGGATGGATCATCTGCATTTGGCACAAGTTCTGTTTCGCTTTTTGGATCGAAAACTGATCAACCATCTTTTGGTCTTGGTCTCTCTAACAATGGAAACTCTTCCCTTTTCGGCACATCAAGCACATCTGCTGCTGTATCTAAGAGTGAAGGCAGCGGTTTCCCATCAATGCAAGAGGTTGAACTTGCGACCGGGGAAGAAAATGAGGAAGTTGTTTTCAATGCAGATTCTGCCTTGTATGAATTCATGGAGGGAGGCTGGAAAGAACGTGGAAAGGGTGAACTCAAGATCAACGTTTCAAAACCTGACAAGGACAAGGCCAGACTTCTCATGAGAACAAAGGGAAATTACCGGTTAATCTTGAACGCTAGTCTATTCCCAGACATAAAGCTCACAAGTATGGACAAGAAAGGCGTATCCTTTGCCTGTGTGAACAGTAATAGCGAAGGTGGAGGCGGTTTCTCTACATACGCATTGAAATTCAAAGACCCTTCCATAGTCGAAGAGTTTCGTGGTGCTGTAACCGCATACAAAGGCAAGGCTTCTTCGGATGTGAACACCCCAGAGAATTCACCCAAGGCTACTACTGATGAGTGATGAGTTGATGATGATGATGATGATGTTCATTTGCGGATATTTTTCTGTCATGAAGGTTTGCCATTATTATCATCCTATGGCAACTGTTATCTTTCATTGCAAACATATTATTACAAGGAAGCTGTTTAGAATTCGGGAATGTTAAAGCAAGCCCCTTTTGTAGCAGAGTCATAGACGTGGCCTTTTCTTTTTGTTGTAGCTTAAATCCGTTCTAGTATTTTGGGAAAGTTTTGAACTTTCAGACTGAGACTGCATAGAAATGTTTGACACAGTTTTATAGCTGGCCTATTATCATTATTATTATTATTATTATTATGAGATATATGCATGGGGGAGACTAGTATTATTCCTTGATATGAAAATTAAGTACACTCCTCTTTTATAGTTAAATTAAATTAAATTACATATCATAAAGGAAATTTGTGAAACAACCCAGGTTTTTTGTTTGGTCATTGGTTCATTGGTGTGATTGATTGGACTGGAGAGAGTGAGCTCCTGCTTTTGGGCCACAGATGAAGGCACTTATTAATGTAACTGGACCAAACCCAGTACCCCAAAACTTTTGTGTGTTTGTTTGTGTGGACCAAGTCATATATAGAGTCATAGACAAACAGTGTCATGCTTTAGGAGGTCCCCTTTTATATAACACTGCATAATACTATATGACAATATATGTGTCTGTAATTGATTACATATACTTAAGTAAACTTGGAAAATCATATAATGATCATACATTGTTGTAAAGGATAGAAAGCAAAACTCAATACCAAATTACAATCAATCTTAAAGTATAAATGTAGACTAAATAAAAAATAGTTGTTTCAGACTCGTATTCACAAAAATATTATAGCAAAAATAAAAAAAAAATTATCTCATCAACATAATCATTAAATTTTTATTAAAATTTTTGAGATATGGAACAAATTTTTAACATTATCACAATATCAAATTCTTTTCATAACTAATAAAATTAAACTTTAACTAATTATAACAATATATATAATTAGTTTTAATCATACAAATATATAATAGCACATGGTTGGAGTATTTTTGGTCCCATTTTTTTTAAGCTTAGTACAATAAATTATTAAAAAAAATGAAAATTGGAAACAATAATTAAAATTTTAAGATGTGGTGAAACTAAGAGGAAAAGTTGGGGTGTAGCGAACTTGAAAAGCTAATGGCAAAATATTGGTGGGGTAATTCAAAGAAATCAAGAGGAATAAGCTGGATGAGTTGGCAACGGTTGTGCAAGCATAAAAGCTCCGGTGGCATTGGATTTCGCAACCTACATGACTATAATCTGTCACTTTTGGGGAAGCAGGCTTGGCGACTTCTTCTTAATGAGAACTCTCTTGTTAGTCGGGTTTATAAAAGTCGGTACTATCCAAATGGGACGTTTCTCTCAGCAAAGATTGGCAATAACCCCAGTTTTATATGGAGAAGTATTCATGAGACTCAAGGCTTAATATCTGCAGGCGCACGATTGAGAATTGGGAGTGGACATTCTGCCTCTGTTCTTCAATCTCCTTGGCTCCCTGATATCAACAATCCATACATCATTAGTTCCCATCCTTCACTTGAGGGGGCTACTGTTAACCAATTGATGATTTGTGAAGAGATCAAATGGGATGTGGATGTGGTAAATGACTTGTTTGAGGACAGAGATAAAGATCTCATTCTAAGCATTCCATTAAGTACAACCCGAATGGAAGACCAATGGTATTGGATTCATGAGAATAATGGTTGTTATTCGGTCAAATCTAGCTACAAATGGATACAAGAAAATAAAGGGCAGTGGTCTACTGCTATGGAATCCAGTTTCTGGCGTGTTTTTTGGAAAACTAAAGTCCCTCCGAAGGTGTTGCACTTTGCTTGGAAAGCTGTTTGTGGCTGTCTCCCTACACGGGTTCAACTCCAAACAAAACATGTCCCTGTCCAGCTGCAATGTGTTTTCTGCAACAGAGAAGAGGAATCGATTATGCATGTTCTGCACCGCGCTCGCTTTGGCCGTCTTGGTCTCGTTCTGCTGTTTCTCTCGGACAAGTTGCAGCTGCAACTTTTGGTGATTGGCTCCAGGAGGTGTTGAGCCGTGGTCATGTAGGCTTGTTTGAGGAAGCGCTCATGACTTCTTGGTCCATTTGGAAAGCGCGAAACGACCTGCTATGGAATAAAAAGGCTCAAGTTGCTGCTGATGTTGTTTTTTCTGCAAGAACAGTCCTTAACCATTGGAATTATGCTCGCTCAAACCGTTTTGAGCCGCTGCCTGCTTTAGTTACTACACTTTGCACCAGCGAGCATTGGATTGCACCAGAGATGAATTGGGTTAAGGTAAATGTGGATGGGGCAACATTTGCATCTACACAGTCCTATGGCGTTGGTGGTATAGCCCGTGGGAGTGATGGCAGGCTTATTGAAGCTTTTTGTCTTCACAAGGCCGGCTGTGTGCAACCTTCTTTAGTGGAAGCAATTGGAGTGAAAGAGGCGTTGAGCTGGATAAAGGAAAAAGGATGGCAACGTATAATACTAGAGACAGATTCACTAGTGGTGGTTCAAGCCCTTGAAAGCAATGTCGAAATGCAATCTGTTTTTGGTTCTGTGATTATTGACTGTATTAATCTTCTTAATTCTTTGGTCAATGTTTATGTCCGTTTTGTTAAGCGATCTGCTAACAATACCGCCCATTGTCTGGCTCGCGGTGCTTGTTATTGGTCAGATTGTATTTTTGTTAGTAGCAATGTTCCTAGTGCTATTAACACTGCTGTAAGTGCCGATTTGGCATTTCAATTTTAATGAAGTTTTTCTACTTTTCATTCAAAAAAAAGAGGAAAAGTTGGGGTGCTGTAATTTTTGTGTGTTCCTTCGTACTTCCTAATAAGTACTGTACTACCACTCTTTGTTGATGGGACCACCATCACCATGACCCGAATCTAATCTATACATATATTTAGAGAGAGAAAAGAGATGTATCCGTTTTTACAGTACAGACTAGGAAAAAAAGAAAGATAAAAAAGAAGTGGGCAACTTTAGCTATTGGGGAAGCGTGGCATGGTTTCATGTATTGAACTTTCAACTTTGAGAACCAATAATTATAATCTTTTATCCCAATTTTTTAGTCTGAAATTATATCTATATCTTGGAATATTTATAGCCGTGTTCGTTTTTTATTTTTTAATAAAATATAACATATTCGTCTTTGTTAGAATATTATTTTTGTAATTAATTCGAATAATTTACAATGCTCAAAATAATATTCTTGGTATTCCAATTTCTCAAGTGTATTTAAAAAAATTTAAATTTATTTTTGACATTATGAACTATTTGAAATATATAAAAGTAATATTCTAACTAGCATGTGTTCTTCGAAATAAAAAATTATAATAGGAGATTGGTAATATCATTTTTTTTACATTTATTTTTGCTAATGCAATGAATGATCCCATGAGTTCATGGTGTAGTGACCAGTGACCACTCACCTTTACTTCCCACCAAAATATCTGTCTCACTCACTCAAACCAGCCCGTGATTCTTTCTTTAATCAATATATTTTCTCAAGTCCAATCTAACTATTCCATTTCCATTCCACATTTCTCAAAGACAAATTTACAGACTACTCAAGTCATATATCCTTATTCAGTTTTCATACTCAAATTCCAAAACATATATTATAGGAATCAAAATGATAAAAATAGAGATATGAATGGAACCTAATAAAATATTCCATCTAAATGGCAAGAAGTAGAAAAAGTCACTAATAAAGTAGAACTAAAATGAAAAACCGATTTTCTTTCCTTTTCCTTTTGCCATAATTAAATTATAAGATACATTATGATGAGGTTTAATTAGAAAAAACAATATAGAAGAATTTAATTAGTTTATAGAAATTGGACAAATAAAGAATATAATAAGGAAATTAATAAGTTGTTGGATTATTATGGTTGGAGGTGAAATTGGTGCATAAAGATGAAGCATGCACATTCAAGCTAACAGAAGTAGAAATTGGTAAGATAAAATGTTGAATTGAGACAATTGAAAGAGCACCCCAAAACAGATTGGTTTGGTGTGATTAGGCATATCATCACAAAGCAACTCATCAAAAGATGATGATGATGATGATGATGATGATGTTGGCTCAATCACACTGCTACTATCCCAAACACCAAACACACCATCAAGTACACCATTCTTCTCCTCATCACACCTCTTTTCTTCTTCTTCTTCTTCTTCTTCTTTACAAATTCTATTAACTTCTGTATATATAGGGAGAGGGAATTAATTAACTAATTATGAGCATGGTTTGATTGATGGGACATATTGCTTCTATATTATATTTCATCTTTTCAAATAATATACATCAAGGGGCTTTTACATTGTACTTTTAAAGTTCAACATTTTAAAAAAAGATTTAATTAGGTATGTTATAATAATTTAAGATATTTTTTAAAATTTAAAAGAAAAATTAAAAATTTATAATATAGAAAGTAATATTTAAATAAGGGTTTTTTCATTTACATTTCAAAGAAGTATTTTTTACATTTTTACAGAAATCCACTTAGCAACCAATAAAGCAGCTTAAATCACAATATAAATTCACATAGCAACCATTAGAGCAACCTAAACTGTAAAAATAATAACAATAAAAAAAAAATTAGAAAATAGTATATGAGATGATTATCGTTTGAACAATCTATTTCACATGCGTATAAAATAAAAGAATTACGCGTTCAATAAACTTTTTGAACTTTGTTTTCAGCGTGCTACATTGTTGCCAAGAAACCACTACCAGACACCGTCTATGTCAACATATCTTTTATTGTTTTATTATTTTGTTTTGTAATAAGAAAATAACTTTTCATAAAAATAAAATAAATGTGTTTATAGACTACCCATTTCAATTGTTGTGCTTTCTTAAATTGCATACCTATACAAGGGTGCAAGTTTTGATCGATATTTGTGGAGTGGATTATCCTCTCAAAAACAAAAATTTGAAGTGATCTATAATTTATTAAGTACTCGGTATAACTCACAAACGTGTACAAACTAGTGCAAACGAAGTAACACGAATATCTCTGGTAGTCAATCTATTTCATCAGCTGGCCAGTGAGAGCAAGAAGTTTGGGATATGTTTGGCATTGCTTCCATCAATCATCTAGACTTACGCCATATATCAACATATTACGGTTTCGAGGGTTATCTATTGCGAGAAGACTTTCCTCTTAGTAGATATGTGAAAGTACATTATGGTGATTAAGAGAAACGTGTGGTTTCTGAATCTATTGAGATGACCTACAAAATTTGCTATTTCAATTTTGCTAGTCCAGAACAACATAACAACAGACAATTAGATAATTTAATAAGAATATGTTCGGGGACAAATCAATAGAAAATGCTATTTGCTTTGGTTGAAGGCCATAAATGGAATGAAATGAAAGAGTTTCACGAGAATTGTCTTGATCGTTGGATATCATTGAGAAATAGGAAGAAGTGTTATCAAATGATTTTTTGCAATTCTTTCCAGCATGGAATTGGTAAAGTACGACAGTCAGCAATCCTGTGATTCGTATGGAGAAATACCAGGTAATTTGTGTAATTTCACGTCGTTTGAGGAAGGTCAAATGTAATAATTTTGAGATTGTATAGGTATGAGACTAAACAATTGAAGAACAACAAGGTACATTTTATTTTCTGGTAGCCCATCACAAAACAACTCCACAATTAAGAGCATCTCCAATGGTAAAACTTTAGAGGATGTTTGGTGAGGTAGAAATATTATGTGGCAAAATATTAAGATGCTATATCATTGGAGAGAAAATAATGTCATTCTAAAAATTTACATGGGTGATATGTTGTGTCATTGATGCTATTCATATTTTTAAATAAAAAATTGAAGCTAAAAAATTATTGTAGTTAAAAATTAAAATATATATTAAATTATAATGTGTAAGATCATAATTATAACATTTTTAGAGAGTGTTATACATTGAAGTATTTTTTAAAGTAAGAGTATCAAAAATAACGTGAAAGAGAGATAAAATAAAATGTTATATTTTTAGATTACATGTAAATTTTTAGCATCCTTGAAAAATATTAACATTGGAAATGCTCTAGCATGCTTGACCTTAATAATTTCAAAATAAATAATTTTAAAACTAAAAGTTAAATTTAATTATTTAAACTTAACTTTTAAATTTAAATTAAATTTATTTAACATTTAATTATTTAAATAACCACTTGGGGCTAGCTCAAGTGGCCATAGGTGGGTGTGTGAGTGTTGGAGGTCCTGGGTTCGAGTCTCAGGTGAAACATGATGTAATATATAAACGCTTGAATCAAAAAAAAATTTAATTATTTAAACAATTAAATTACTTTTTATTTTACTTTTCATAATTTTTAGGATTGTCTACTAGAACAAATTTTAAAAAATAATACATATTTTTTTTCTGTGATGTGTAGTTTTGACATACTACTTTGAGTATGCTGACGTGGCAAATACAATTTGATTGGTTGGCCATTGTTGGACCGTCAGATTAAAATCGAATCACAGACTGAGATTCATTCGAAAATCTCACGTGCCGAGTCCCCCAAAATGGCAAAACCAAGACTAAAATCTAATCTCTCACGTGTTAAAACATGACCAATCCCCAACTCCAATATCTGGCCTTAATTTCCCATAATACCCCTATAAAACTAGATAACTCTGTTTCAACCTTCTAAATTAAATAATAAATTTCCAAGTCATTACCAATACCATCGGATTTCCATTTCTATATTTGATGACGACGCTCCCATAATCTCTCTTCATTAAAAATCTAGGGTTTTTTTTCGCCACGGACTATCCCTAGATCCCAGTTTCATTTGATAAAGCCCTCTAATTGATTCAATTTTCGGTGTGCTTTAGGGTTTTGATTTTGAGTAATATTCTAATTTTGGCTTGCGGAAATTTCGGGTTATTCGTTACGGTATATTTTTTTTCCCTTAATTGGTCGAATTGGGAGTTTGCTTCGCGAGCAAGTTTTGGTTTTGGTTTTGATTGTGAGATTTGGGGCTTGTTGATTTTTAGGTAATTGGCGTGTTGGGATTTAGGGTTTTTGTTATTGGCATTGGTTTGTTGGGGTTTTGAATTGAAGGATTGGGGATTTAGGGTTTTTGTTGTTGGGAGATGGCGACAGTTGGTGGTGCGGAAGAGGTTGAGTATGACAGTGATCCAGAGGAGGCGAAGCGATCCCTTGCGATGCGGAGGAGGGAAGCGAGCGATGATGAGGAAGGAGAGGGAGAGGGTAGTAGTGAAAAGTTGAGGGTTGATCGTAGGGCTGTTATTCATTCTGATGAATCCGATGGGCAGGGTGGGGCAGCCGAGTATGATGACGATGATGATGAAGAAGAATTGGGCTTGGTAGATGATGAAGAGGATGAGGGTGGTGAGATTGACGAAGAGGAAGAATTTGATGAAGAAGAGGTTTATGAAGCGAGTTCCCATGAGCGTGATGGCAGGGTTCCGGCTTCGATATCTGCAATTCCAAAGGAACATGTTGGTGATGTTAGGAGGCCTGTGGAAGAATCAGAAGACGCCCAATTGGGGAGTCAGGCCGAGGGAGAGGTGGAGGGGGAGGGAGAGGAGGAGAAGAAAGAGAACGAACCTTTTGCTGTGCCTACGGCAGGAGCTTTTTACATGCATGATGACAGGTTTAGGGACAATAACGGTGGCCGACACAGGTATGGGATTTTTTTTCTGAATGAGTTGGGATGACATTGTCGAATTAAAAAATCTTAATGAAATAAAAATGTGTATTTTTTTTGTTAATTATTAATTACATTCATTATGACTCGTACACTTCTTATTCTGTTGTGAGAGTTTTGATGATGATTTTTCACTTCCCACATCGTATTTAAGTCAGTTTCCTAATAAAGATGTTTGCTTTAAACTTCTTTTGGAAAGGAAGTGCAATTTTACTTTTTTTGATGACTAATGAGATACAGTGATAATTTATTTCTGTTTATGTAGGCGAACTCAAGGGGGGAGGAAGTTGTGGGAGTCCAAGGATGAGAGAAAGTGGGGCCATGACAAGTTTGAAGAGATAACTTTCCAGGACAGGCATTATCAGGAGGTAATACTGTTTTAATATGTACTGTCAGTTTATGAAACTTGCTCAAGTGTTTATATCTGCACGCCTTTCTTTCTGTTTTGGTTTTTATACCCTATGTAATTTTCAGGGAAGGAGATCATCTAGGAGCAATTATAGAGGCCGGGGTCGAAATTCAAATCGTGGTGTTGACCGTAGTGTTGACCATGGGTATGGTAGAGGGAACAGACCTAAAGCATACAACAACAGTACTAATCAGGGCCATGTACCGAAAGGTGTGAGGGGAAAGGGGCTCAGGAAGTATGAACCTGCTACAAGGAACAACAGTCAGTCACCATCAATGTCAAACAAACAGTGAGTGCAACCTTTTTATGAGCAATCAATTATCGATTGGATAATCGTTTTTTGCTGAAAAGTAGTTTAGATTATGAAAATAATTAATTATTTTTTCTGTATGAAGTTTCCAATATTAATGCTTATGGATTGGTATTCTCTTTGTTGACCTTTGTAGATCTGGGAGGCCTTTTGAGAAACCTTCAAATTCTAATTCAGCCAGAGCTTTCACCCCTGCATCTAATGCTGAATTTGATCAGGTTGCGTCTAGGAAAAATGTCTTCGCATCGAGCTTGAATTCAGCTTCCCCTCCTTTTTACCCTTCAGGATCCTCCAATAAAGAGATCAACCTTACACAGAAAAGGGATGTTCAAACTGGAAATACCAACAGGAATCTTCGCCCATCCAGTGTGGACAGTGCTGTGCTCCGAGGAAAGAATATACCTGAGTCTGTCGGCATGGACAAACTCAACATTGATGATTCGTCCAGTTCAGTTGCTGGGAAGACAGTGAGTAATATTAGTACGCAAATGTCACCTTCAGGAGCGGTGTTGCCTAATACTGTTAATACTGCTCATTCTTCTCAGTCAAGGATTCACGGTAGGGCTGTCATTCCTGGACAGATGGCTTATCAACCAAGTCCTCATAACCAGGCCATAAGAGGTTCCTTATCAGCACAACCACATGCTGCTCAGCGAAGTCCAGTTCAAGGTCGAGGACAAACTTTTGTGCAAGTTTCTGCACAGCAAGTAGGACAGCGTCCTGGTAGTGGTTCTCAATCTTCCTCTCCACCAAACACAGCTCTGTCGGTAAATTCCTTTGAAACTGGTGAAGTGGTTTCATCTTCAGAGGTAAATAAATCTAAAACAGCTCTGGTTGCTAAGGGAAAAGGTGTTATTCAAGGTAATGGAAGGGGCTCTGTTATGTATGGTGGGGCCCAGGTCATTGGGGCCACGGGTAGCATGGGTGTAAGTCATGGAGATCAGAACTTCCCTGGTGCTCCGACCTTTCTTCCAGGTATTGCATCTTGGGCTCATGTGAAAGAAAAATAATTAGTTATTTTTTCATGGTCTCTACTGTCGAGATGGTAGTTTACGTTTGTTAAAACATACTATTATCTGATCCTTTTGAACAGAATTTGAGTTATTAATTCTAACTTTTTGCAAAGAATTTGCAAGACTTACATGGATATTGTTGCTTGTTGGGCAGTCATGCAATTTGGAGGTCAGCATCCTGGTGGTATTGGGGTTCCTGCTGTAGGGATGGCATTTCCTGGATATGTTGCTCAGCCACAGGGTCTTGGTCTTGGAAATTCTGAGATGACATGGTATGTAGCTTTTTTAATATATAACTGCTAGTCTACTGCTACACGGTTGTCTTTTTATAACATAGATGCTGTCCATCTAATAAATTTGAGACTTACATTATATACTGATTTTTATATTTGAAAATATTCAGTAGCTATTTTCTATAATCTACTTTCTGATAGGAAAGTTAATTGTTTCAGGTTACCAGTTCTGGCCGGTGCTGCAGGAGCCTACTGTTCACCGTATCTTGCTGTTGATGGTTCTTACCATGCTCGCCCATCTGGACAGTCATCTTCTGGAGGTGCTGCAAGGTTGGTTGCATGTTGAAAACTGGTTTTGCTGTTAAACCCTGCTTTATTCATTGTCTGCTACTTTTGTTGTTTTTGATGGTGAATTTGTTCATTTTTGTATCTGAAGACTGAAGCTACTAATTAGTGTTATATCTCTAGCCTCTAGATTAATGTGTACGAATAATATGGTCTTGAACTGGGTTAAGGAATTTGTTGTCATGATGTTATGATTCATAATTATTATGTATATGGAAAATGATCTTCTTTGTTGTTATTTGCTGTGTTGTTTTTTCTTATCTACTGCATGCTTATGATATAAAGCTCATTCTTCTTCTTTCCCTTACTTCAAAGAACATTTAACGCAGCGCTTTCTACTTGCAAGTGTTTTTAAAGGGTTGTTTCCCTTCCAGCATTTTTTTTTTTGGCTTATGTTCTTTCATCTTCTATGTTGCTGCTGCTCATATAAGAAAATGTGGCTAATTTTTCGCATCTTTTTTTCTTGTGTTAGAATTTTTGAACTGCAAGCTTTGCATCTTATCTTTTGTGAAATCTTAATTTGATTTGATCGATAACTTTTTGTATCTGTTCTGTTTCTCAGCAAAGAAGATATTGCAAACAAAACCAGTAATGAATGGAAGTCTCCACAAAAGCCTGGTAATCATATCACATCCTTAGCCTCTTTTTTACATTTTTAAATTATTGGATATTGACCAGTTGTTCTGTATCCAGACTCAGTGAATGATGAATTTGGACAGCGTCAAAATAAGCCTCGCAGGCAAGTTATCTTCTCCATCTTATTTTGGAGAACATTTGTGAAAGAGGGCTCTGGTGAAAGAGCATATGCTATGTTTTTTGTATTTTAACATATGTTTGCCCTTAAATTGCAGATATTCAGAGATGAACTTTGGTCAATGAAGTACTTAAATAGGGTGAAGCTTGTTTGAATAAGCAGATAAAAGTTTTGCTTGAATAAAACTGTCTTTACTTTGGGCATCGGAAACTTCTGAGTTGTGAGAAACTGGTATCTCATGCCTTCCTCTAGGTCCTCTGTGTTTTCCGGCTTTATTCTGGGGCACTTTGGGCCGCAATGTGTTACAACATATGTTAGGTATTTATACCAATGCTTTTTTCTTTATTCTTTGGTGTAAATTAATCACTTTAGAGTTGGTACTCTTCAAGTTAAAATAAAACCTTTTTGTCATTGTTTTTTATTTCAATATTTTGTTGTTGAAAAATACTCTATGGGTACTTGTTATCTGATTTTATGTACTGTTATTTGTAATGGTATGGCATGTCCAAATATCCTTTTGTTGCTTTGATAGAAAGGTGGTTTAACAAATTTTACTCTGTACATTCTTCTCACCATTCCGTCCCGTTGTTATTCTTGCAGTTTTGTATGGCAAACGCCTCTCAATGCTGCATTCAGTTTAAGATCAATATTGCAGCTTGACAGGTGGCAGTTCCTCATTAAAATGTGCGGTAGGGATTCTATTCTTACCAAAGATTGTGGTCATTTTTAATGTGGATATTTGAATGAGGCAGATCATCTTTAGGTGAATTCTTACCATCTTTTGGCATTTATCCTTTTTTTTCAGGTTTTCTTGTTGCTTGTTTTTCTAGGTGAAGCTTGTGAGAAATTTAGGCGGGCTTCTCTTTGATCCGTATACCCAAAAAAAGGAAAAATAAGAAAAAAAAAATAAGGAAAAAAAATAGGGCAAGAATGATTGTGCAGAGCTGCTGTTACCTTGGTGAAGCTTTTTCTGTTTCTGAATAATCTTTAGTATAAATGGTGCATATTGTTTTCTTATTCATTTTAGCCTACTTTTGCTGGTTTTGAAATTGAAAGAACTTTTTCTATTTGGGTTGGTGACTGAAAACTTCTATGCTGGGGATTATAAGGAATGGTGGTTAAGAGTGTTCATGTGATGAGGGAACTTTTATAATTTGTTTTGCTGTGATGAGTGAGTTGATGTTTTCATATGAAAGACTTGTGTTTTTTTTTATGCAAATGCAAAGGTTTGGCTATCATGATTGTGGTTGCTCAAAATATATGGAGTAGTACTCTTTATGAATTTAATGAAACTCTCATTATTTATATTCTCTTATCTAACATTACTAACCTTATGTTGTGGAATATGGACCCTTTGATTATAAAAGAATAAAAATAAAAAAGCTAGTAATGGTTTACCTATCTTCTCAACAACCTTTTTAGGTTTTTATTTAATATTTATTTAATAGGATTTGGTGTATATACTTGCCACACATAATAATTGAGGGCGTCATGTGCTTGGAAAAAGGGGTCATACTAGTTGCTGTTTTAAATTGGATCTTTTGTTTATTTTTGGAAGTTGTAACTGTAACAATGACCCCTTTAATTGTAAAAGCAGGTTACAAATTATAGAAAAATCTATATGTACAGACAATTTATACAAACTGAGCAATATTGATTTTCAGAAGTTTAGGCTAAAGTGGTTTTAGGGTGCATTTGGGATCAGCCGTGTAATTCTTAGGTATTGTAATTACTTAAGTAGTAATTTTACCCTATTTTAAAATATGTGTGTTTGGATATGGGTAATTGGATATAAATTGTTATTTTTATGTTTGATAAATTAGAGCATTTCCAATGACATTTTTTATTTTTTAGACAAATTTTATTTAAATAGCTAAATTGTTAAGATAGTGAGGTATAATTTTTCTTCATGTTACTCTTATTTTAATAGTTTGTATGTAATGTGAATTTATTAAATATAAATTAATAAAATAATAAAAATGTAGGAGTGCTTTTTTATTAAAATATTATTAAAAATATTTAGAAAAAAGTAGGAGAGAGTTCCCTATAGATTGTTTATTATAGGGAGTTACTTTTTATATTAATTAAAGAGTATTTAAAGAGTATGGTTGTAGACGATGTTAGTAATTACACAGTTTAATGATATTAATCAGCTAAAAATAGAAATATTTTATAATTATATAGTGTAATTATGCTTAATTTTTACAATTACTTTAAATTATACTCAATTTAAATTGCATAGTAATTTTCGAGGCAAACCATTAATTTTCTTCTCCATAAAGGAGAGAAGTCTGGAGTGGTCAAAAAGCAATTTTTACATTTCTTTTTAGTAAATATGAAATTGGTGCTTAAGAAGCAATTAATAACAATACTTTTTAAAAATTATTATATTAAATTATAAGAGATTTTATATTTATAGCAATGACATAATCCCTTAGATAGCATTTCTCATTAATAAATTGTAAAAGGTGATTAAAAATCCAATGGCAGGGATCAAGTGCCGAGAACCACCGACGGTACAGTAATCTTTAATGCAAATATTAATAAGGTGATGAAGTCTTCATTAAACAACAACACTCTCCACGTGTCGTGACTGTCGTTGACCGCAAGAAAAGGAATCATTGGTCATTGGCGAGAACAGCGTGTTCTTCGGTAGTCAGCGCCGTAGGAGACCACTACCACTACCCTATCTCATCTTTCATTTGCTTTGGTGTAATAAAACTCTGTCTGCACGAGTTGACTCTTGGCACGTGCGAATATATCATTTCCCATTGAAATCAGCAACAGCAACACAAAACTCACTCTCTATTCAATTTCGTTCTTTCATGAACAAAAAAGCTTCTTAATTGTACAGAAGAAACAAACTTTCCCCAAAACCACCCTCTCTCGCTTCAGATCTCACTCTCTCCTTCTTCCTAAACATCTTTCTTAGATTCGCTGAGCTGGTGTCGCTCTTTTGGATTGGAACTGTGAGTTTTTCTCCATCGAATTCTTTGAATCTCTTACTTGTTTAGTTAGAGTGATTATTTATGTTAACCGCGGAGGATGGATGACCTTTGTTTTTTGTTCTGTTTTGATCAGTTCTTGCATTGACTTTCTTATCTGTTTGGTTACTGGAAAAATGCCGGAAAACGATTTGTACTAGTTGTAAGTTCTTGATACTTGTAGTTTATAGCTAATTTATTCTGTTCCATGAGTGTTTTCCGAACTGGTAGTTATGTTGATTATTTAGCTCAATTCTGTTGATTGAATTTGAATGTGGTATTTGCTTCGTTACTTAAATTTTGTTAATGCAAGAAAAAATTTGTTTGCCAAATGCTGAATGCCGATTTAAATCTGAGTAAAATCTCAAATGCTGAATGCTGATTTAAATTAATTTTAGATTTAAGTTAAAATTTCAAACAAAGTTTCAATGTTGATGCTACAAAATCAAAAATATGAAGCTTCTTGTTTCGTGCAGGACTGGAAACTTTGGGGGAGCTGTTAGAGAATTAACATGGAAAGTAGATGAAACTCAACAAGGCAATGTAATATAGTTGTGCAAAGATGGAAGAAGGAAACAATTTAGGTGAGCTTAAGTCATTGAGGATAGGGGGTAGTTTTAAGTCTTCATTGTCTGGTAGATCAACTCCTAGAAGTTCTCCATCCTTTCGAAAAACACATTCGGGCCGCACTCCTCGAAGAGAAGGGAGGGGTAGTGTGAGTGGGGTACAGTGGTTCCGTAGCAATCGGTTATTGTTTTGGTTGTTGTTGATTACTCTCTGGGCGTATCTTGGATTTTTTGTTCAATCCAGGTGGGCTCATGACAATGAAGATAAGCATAACTTTTTGGGATTTGGTAAAAAACCAAACAATGGGAACTCAGAAACTGAGCAAAATCAACGACGAGAATTGAGTGCCACTGATATTTCTGTGGCAGTTAAGAATGAGACTGTTGAAAATCAGGCTACAGATGATAAGAGGATGGATGTAGTTTTGGCCATGAAAGAGAATGAAGTTTCATCACATCGAAAGATAAATTCGAAGAGGAAGAAAGGTAAAAGAAGTGGTAAAATGCGTGGTAAGCAGAAGGCCAACACTGAAGTTAAAAGCCTAGATATAGAGGAACAGGAACCTGATATTCCCAAGACAAATAGCTCTTATGGAATGTTAGTTGGTCCATTTGGTTCATTAGAAGACAGAATTTTGGAATGGAGTCCTGAGAAACGTACTGGAACTTGTAATAGGAGAGGGGACTTTGCACGACTTGTTTGGTCTCGGAGATTTGTGCTAATATTCCATGAACTTTCAATGACTGGTGCTCCTCTTTCAATGATGGAATTGGCAACAGAGCTTTTGAGTTGTGGAGCAACTGTTTCTGCTGTAGCTCTTAGCAAAAGGGGAGGATTGATGACAGAGCTTTCTAGGAGGAAAATCAAGATGCTCGACGACAAAGGCGAGCTCAGTTTCAAAACTGCAATGAAGTCTGATCTTGTTATTGCTGGATCAGCAGTCTGTGCATCCTGGATCGGTGAGAAGCAATCGAAAAGCAGTTAATTTAAGTTATTGAATGTCTTGATATTACTATAGTTACATAGTTGGCCGCTCAAAATGCATTGTTTACTCTCTCTTGAAATTTGTATTCTAAAAGTAAAAGTCATGCATCTATAATGTACATTACTGTCTTTCATTCTGAAATTCTACATTCTTTCAGCTGAAGGAGAAGCTTCTAAGCTTCCTTTTGAGGTTTGAAATGTTATTGAATTCATCATATTAACAAGCCAACTTTGTTTCAGATAAATATATTGATCGTTTTCCAGCCGGTGCAAGCCAAATTGCTTGGTGGATAATGGAAAACCGCCGAGAATATTTTGACAGGGCAAAAGTTGTTCTTAACAGAGTGAAGATGGTAGCTTTTCTATCAGAATCACAGTCAAAGCAATGGCTAAACTGGTCTGAAGAAGAAAATATTAAGCTGAGGTCTCGTCCCATTGTTGTTCCATTGTCTATTAATGATGAGCTGGCTTTTGTTGCTGGCATTGCTTCTACCCTTAATTCTCCATCTTTCAGTACCGAGAAGATGATGGAGAAGAAGCAATTGTTAAGAGAATCAGTTAGAAAGGAGATTGGCTTGAAAGATAACGATATGCTTGTGATATCTCTGAGTAGTATAAACCCTGGAAAGGGTCAGCTATTGCTTCTTGAATCAGCACATTTGGCGACACAGAAAAAGCAAGATGATCCTAAGATTAAAATTCCTGTGAATAAAGGCCGAAACCAGCCTCGTTTGGCGAAAAAGGGTCGTTTGAGAGCTTTATTCAGAAATTCAAATGCCACTGGTGAATTATCAAATTCCTTGCAACATATAATTATTAACTGAATCTCAAAGAAAATAATTCAGTCTAATTACTTTTTGTTTATGATGTAGGGTCTTTGGGCTCCGATGGTGTTAATAAGAAGTTGGATAATAAAGGAATGCAAGAGCAGTCTGTTAAAATTCTTGTAGGCTCAGTTGGATCTAAGAGCAATAAGGTACCCTACGTCAAAGAGCTTCTAGGATTCTTATCTGAGCATTCAAACTTTTCAAAATCAGTTTTATGGACTCCAGCAACTACACGAGTTGCTGCACTTTATTCTGCTGCAGATGTCTATGTCATTAATTCCCAGGTAAGCTAACTTTTTAAAGTTTACAAAGTGTGATCACACTATTTATCTGTTCACTCTAATTCTTGTATGAAAACGGCATATGTTAATTTTGAAAGGGTTTCACTTTTCAGGGAGTAGGAGAAACATTTGGGAGGGTGACAGTTGAAGCCATGGCATTTGGTCTTCCGGTATGACATTTTAATTTTATTCCGCTAATTAAACAAGTTCTCCTAAACACTGATGGATTTGACATTGACAATACAAGCTCTTACTTTCTCTGTATTAAACAAAACAGGTGCTTGGAACAGATGCTGGAGGGACAAAAGAGATTGTTGAGAACAATGTAACAGGTCTTCTTCATCCTACAGGAAGGTCTGGTGCGCCAGTCCTTGCCGAGAACCTTCGGTTCTTGCTTAAGAACCCAATAACAAGGAAGCAAATGGGGATGAAAGGTAGAGAAAAAGTGGAGAGGATGTACTTAAAGCAGCACATGTACAAGAAATTTGTAGACGTTGTAACCAAGTGCATGAAAACCAAATAAGGCTTGTCATTGTGTCATTCTCATTCTTTGATTGCTTCTAAAGTTTTAGGGGGCCGCCGCCGGTACTGTGAATATTGAAACCGATTATTGATCCGATTATTGATAACCCTATGTTTAATTTGCTTTTCTTTCTTTAGGAAATGAAATCCCCTTTTTAGTTGAATTTTGTTCAAACAATTCACTCATTTGGGGTAGCTTGAAAGTTCTTAGAGTACAGAGAAGTTTTTTATCTTTCTTCAAAAATGCTTAAATATTGTATTGCATTACAAATTTGACCGGATACGTTTTGAGATTACAAATTAAGGAATTGGGTACCAAAAATGAATTAGAGTTAATATTAGGTTGGATTGGAGATGATGAAGTTATATGTGCTAGTAATTTTTTCACATGGCGAAGACTAACTGAAGACATAGAAAAAGTGTGGATTAACTCCAAATTCCAATGTTTACTACTTACTACTGTTCAATTTATTTGACGTCTTAGCTTTTTTTTTCTTTTTTCATATTAGGTTATTGTCTTTGATTTGACTGGTATTTTTTTATTTACAAATAAATCATTGATAATAATTAGAGAATGAAAAAGCTGTCGGTGGTGAGAACTGAGATTTGATAAAATTACAACTTTGGATCTTTACTCATAATCTCAGCCGACGCATGCTAACTATAAAAAGTTAAAAATTAAAAATTAAAAATAAACAAGTGAAATCAGAGAATGAAAATTGTGTAGAAATACACACACACAGCTAATTCATGTTGTTTGATTGGTATTTTGTTTTTGTCTTTAGTAAGTAAAGCTATGTTTTATTATTAATTTATTGTGTTTGAGCTTCGGTGGTAGATAGCACCAAACAAATATTGACTCCAATCGAATTGTCTGTCCAATGGAAGCTTCAAGTTTCTGTGGTAATTGATTGCATGGATAAGTAAACCCAACCAAATTCAATGATATTAACTTCTTTTTAACCTAATTTTGTTTAAATTGCAGAGCTCCTGACTCCTGAGGTAGCTGACATGAGATTGATTGAAAGCTTAACAACCTTTCGTTAGAGCTAAAAGAGAAAGAAAAAAGGTTTGTTTTTTGTTTATGGTAAAAGCAAAGTGAATCAACCAGGATTATTATTATTTTGTAATCTCATCATGGATTGCGTGAGCTGCGGGGGTCCATTATTGGACATTGGTATTCGTTTGTGGGATTGCTCGACCAAGAGTATGGATTATTTTCATGAACTTGAAGACAATACTGAGTCCTTAAGTGATGCCATGAACGATCTCAGGAACCTAAGCCAAGATGTTAAAAAAAGAGTTGAATTTGCTGAGAGACAAAGTTTGCAGTGTACAAATCAAGTAAAAGGGTGGTTGGAAAAGGTGGAAACTTTGGAAGAAGATGTGAACCTAATTCTGTTAAAAGCTCGAGAACAACTCCGAACCCGAAACCACAAATGTCTTGGTGGTTCTTCCTGTTTTAGCCACAAGCTTGGAAAGTCTGTAGCTAGAAGACTAGATACTGTGAGAAGGCTACTGGAAAGTGGACAATTTGATGCTGTTTCTGACAAGTTGCCGTGCCTTATGGTGGATGAGATGCCTATAGAGAGAACAGTGGGGTTGGACTTGACATTGGGTGAGGTTTGGAGTAGCATCGAGGACAAAAGTGTGGGAATTATTGGGTTGTATGGCATGGGCGGCGTTGGAAAGACTACCCTTTTGAAAAGGATCAACAATGAGTTGTTTGGTTCAAGAAATGATTTTGATGTAATCATTTGGGTTTTGGTATCCAAAGAAGCAAGTATAACAAGAATTCAGGAAGTTTTTCGTTATAAATTACAGATTCCGGATGAGATATGGAATGCCAATGCAGCAGGAGACAGATCCATTGAGATACACCAGATTTTAAGAGGTAAAAAATTTGTAATTTTGCTTGATGATGTTTGGAAAAGGTTTGATCTTTTAAAATATGGTATTCCTATTCCAAATGATGATAATGGGTCTAAAGTAATATTTACTACTCGTTCCAAGGAAGTGTGTGGCCATATGGAGGCTGATAGGTGCATTAGAGTTGAGTGTTTGACACAAGAGAAAGCCTTGGATTTGTTTTTGGAGAAAGTGGGAACAGAAGCTCTGAATTCTCATCCAGATATACCACATCTTGCCAAGGATTTTGCTAAAGCGTGCCAAGGCTTGCCACTTGCTTTGATTACCATAGGGCGTTCCATGGCTAGCAGGAAAAAACTAGAGGATTGGAAACGCGGGATTGAGTTGTTAAGGAACTCCTTATCAAACTTCACAGGGGTTGTTGATTATGTTTATCTTCTTCTCGAGTTTAGCTATGACAGCCTGCCTAGTACAACTCTTCGGTCTTGTTTTCTGTACTGTTCCTTGTTTCCAAAGGGCTCTAGTGTTGTGAAGAACAGGCTTATTGATATGTGGGTTGGGGAGGGTTTTTTTGATGAGTTTGATGACATACATGATGAACGTAGACAAGCTGAAGAAGCCATCGAAACTTTGAAGTTAGCATGTTTGTTGGAAGAGGGTGAATCAGAACAATCTGTGAAGATGCATGATGTAATCCGCGAAATGGCCTTGTGGTTAGCTTGTGATCGAGGCCAGACGAAGAACAAGTTTCTGGTGAAAGAAAGTGTAAGGCCGGACAAATTTGCGAAATGGAAAGATGCAGAAAGAATATCATTATGGGGTCCTGAAATTAAAGATCTTTCTGGAGTTAAGGTTTCTCCCAACCTTATAACATTGCTTATAACTAGTACCTCCATAATAACATTTCCATGTGAATTATATGAAGCCATTCATGCCTTGAGAGTACTTGATCTGTCAGGTAATCATAGCTTAGATTTGTTACCTGAAGGAATTTCTAGCTTAATAAATCTGCAGTATCTTAATTTGTCTAGAACTACATTGAGAACTTTGCCTGTTGGGATTAAGAATCTCAAGAGATTGAGGTGCTTCTTACTAAATGATACTTATAATCTGATTGATATTCCAAGGGATGTTATATCAAGTCTTTCACATTTGCAAGTGTTTAGTAAATTACAAAGCCCAGATCAAATGCATTACTGTCCAATGTATGATGAAATAGTCTTGTTGGAGGAGTTAGAGAGCTTGGAACACATGGATGACATATGCATCACCATATTTGAAACACTTTCTGTCCAAAAACTATTGAGCAGTACTAAGCTACAAAGGTGTACAAGAAATCTTACAATTATGTGGTCTTTTACTTCACTCAACTTATCAACTTCAGTTCTAAGAAGACTCAAGTATTTGGAGGTTCTTGAGATATGGAATGCTGATACTCTCAGAATTTATCCCGAAAAGCAAAGGATTCAAGGTTCTTTATCAGTTGAAAGACTGCACAGCCTTCGAGTTTTGGTGATTGTTCGGTGTGAAATGCCTGATATGAATTGGCTGGTTTATGCTCCATGCCTTGAGTTTCTTAAAGTGAAAGACTGTTCATCAATTAAACAACTATTGAATGAAGATTTTGGTGATGAAAATGCATTCTCATGTCTCACAATGCTACATTTGCAAGACCTTCCGGAGCTGGAGAGCATCATAAGTCCACAGCAAGCCTTGGCATTTCCTGTTTTGAAGGAGATTGAAGTGTTGAATTGCTCAAGTCTAATGAAGCTCCCTTTTGATTCCAACAGTGCAAAGGAAAGTTTGATTAGAATTAAAGGACAAAGGGAATGGTGGGAAAAGCTGGTTTGGGATGACAATTATGTTGAGAGCTTCTTAAGTTCAAAATTTGTGTCATTGGATGGTATTGCCACTGGCACTGAATATGAATGCCTTCCAAAACTCTCACTTCCTTCAGATATTTATACACTACCATCCTTATCTCCCTAAAATTCATATTCTTGAAATTTATAGAGTTCCCAAGTTAGAACTCATGTAAGATAATTTGAAAATGTATTGAATTGATTAACTTCATTTTGTTTTATTTTTTCTTTTCCTTTTTCACTTTTGTCCCTACAAATCCAGCTCTTTCCAGCCATATTTCTCTTGCCCCATCACATAAACACTCTTGAGTATTCACATGATTTTAAAGACAATCCACAAATTCTAATTACTTGAATATACTACACCTTTTCAATGTTTATTAAACTTTTGGGAAAAAAAAAATAATAAATTTATAAAATATAGAGGGGTATAACCGTAATTACAGAGATTATTTTTCTATTAATAAAAAAATTATTCCAAACTGTTACATAACTATTATAAATAGAATTTTTTTTTTCTTAATAAAAAATGAACAAAAGTTATTGAAAACAACTAGTAAAGATGCTTAAGTTAATCCGTGATATATGGTGTTGTTAACTTAATCATAATTATGATTTGTTTAGCTTGAGAAAAAGGTAAAGAACAAAAGTTATGGATAAAAGAGAAAAGTGTTAAGCCAGCTGAGCTGAGGTGGTGTTCTTACCAATTTGAAAAAGTTGCAAATTGTGGGTTTGTGGTGACCCACAATGTCACAAGAAATTACAACAATCTTAGCTTGAGTGGTAAAGTAAGTGCTGTCCTCATCTCCTAAATTCATATCATCATTTATTGCCTTTATCTTTTTCTTTTCCTTTTTATCTCTCTATAAAACATTTAATTCTATTTCTGTGTTTTTCATGTCAATAGTTTGAATCTATGGAAATGGGATGATGATGCCTTAAGGATTGAGGAATGAATACCATTGGCCTTGTCTTTTTTCTATATTGTTTTTTATTTAAAGAAATACTAAAAGTATCACCGAATCTACCACTCTCTTATTTAATATTATTATTGGTTTAATTAAGTATCGAGTCCTATATAGTTGAGCATTATTATTAGGTACTAGTAGTATTTAGTACTACGTGTCAATATTTAATTACACTAATAGTAATATAACACTGAGGATGATACTAAGTATCAATAATATCTTTTAACAACTTTTAATAAATTTAATATAATAATTTTTAAAAAATAATACAAACTAATCTTCAACACAATATTTTTAGAAGTTAAGCACTTTTGGCCAATAGCAATAAAATGATAATTCACATGAATTAATTATTGTGGTGACTTGGTCTGTCTTTTTTTCCTTACACGCGAGGAAAAAAGAGCCCATATTTTGTTTTTTCTTACATACATTGATGAGGGATTTCAGCTCCAACATGAAACATGCCACGAGAAAACGACAATGGGCCCAAAATGGACGGCCCATAGTATTGATTCCCCCCATAATCATCCAACGACTATCACTGAACGCCTTTCTTTTCTTTTTTGACTTTTTGAATTACTTGTATTAATTCTTATTACTTGTATTTATTCACTACCACCAAAAGTCATTAGTAATAGTTACCAAATTAGAAACAAATAAATGTGTTATGTACTCAAGATCGAGAAGTATTAATTTATAGTTGAATTAAATGCTTTTTTGAAAGCTAAAATTGAACAACTATTATTCAGTTCAAAACAAAATTCTTCGTATGTACACATAAAAAAAAGAAAAAGAAAAAAAAAACTCACAAACTTCAAATGTCAACAACTAAAAACATGTTACATTCTAAAAACCATTTTCTTTTTTCTTTTTTTATTCTTTAAAGCTCTAAACAACACCCTGATTGAACATGAGTCGAGTATTCTTCGGGCACAGCTGTTTTTGTCCACGTGTAATTCTTCGTGTCAAACACGTAAGCAATGTGGGGCTCACCGAAACTCGGGGAGCCAATCACCAGTAGCTTATCTTGCCAGGTAACCACATAAGCGATTTCTCGCATCTCATTAGGCAAACTGCCAATCACTTTCCACGTGTCGTTCTCTAACGCCGCCACCTCACCAGTACGACACATGTACAAGAGTCCGTTGTTACCACCCGAGACACATGTCCTGGGGCATGAGCTGGCTTCCAAGAAGTCTTCGCAGACTGGGTCCCACTTCCACGTGGAAACATCAAAAACTTCAGCACTGCTCTCAAATTGCCCTTGCATCTCGGTTCGGTACCCTCCGATGACGTGGACTTTGCCACGGTGGAACACTCCTTTGCACTCGTCACGCTCTCTTGCCATGTCAGGCATCAAAAACCACTCATCTTTCGCCACGTCATACGCCATCGCTGATTTCAACGCATTTTTCTGATCATCGTGTCCACCCGCAACGAAGACCATGGATTCAGAAGCCACGCAACCAAAGAACGATCTCGGTACACCTGGCATGTCAGTGCCACGTCGCCACTGAGCCTGGACAAAATCGTAAATATACACAGCGGTAGAAGCAGTCCAAGTCCTCGGATCCCACCCGCCCATTATAACAACATCCGATCCGACCCGAACCAGCTGGCAAAACAGAGGAAGACCTTCGGTTAACCCGAACCCAGGTTTCAACTCCGACCAAAGACCCGTCTCCGGTTCAAAAACCGTAAGCCTATAAGTGGGAGTAGCCAAATACTTAGATGCAGAACCCGATTCGCGTCCGGGTTGGACCCGAGCTTGAGCCATAACGATTAGATTCTGGCTTAATCCGACGGCCTTCCTTGTTTGGAAAAACTCCGGGTGTTGAATCTGGGCCATCCAAGCTCGGCATGTGGAAGCTATTGTGGGAAAATCTTGATGTTTGGCTCTAATCAAACACTCACGGGCTATATCATCTGGAAGCCCAGGAATGATTTCCATGATTGATTAAGGATTTGAATGAAATTGAAAAGAGTGAAAGGTGTGTATAAATACTAAATAGGGCTAAGTTTGGCCAGAAAACCTGGAAAAGAAAAAGAGAGAGGGAAAGAGAAGAGGGTATGATATTCTAGAAGCAATTTTTGATATATGAGAAGAGATTGGGTTGTGGTGGGAAACATATATAGGGATTAGGGAGGGGACCCCATTACGAAACAAAAATGTAAAAAGTAGAGATGGAGAGAGAGTGGTGTAGTATTACATTACTACTTGCTAGTAGTGCTTGTTATGATAAGATCCAACTTCATTCAATTCAACCTTCTAGAAGCTTTAGTATTGCACACAATATTACCCTATTCAGATTTAATCATTATTTAATTAATTTATTATTTAACTAAACCTGTTTGAAACGGCGTGTTGTTTTTTATTTTTCTTGGCTTTATTGACGTAACTGCTTTTAAAGTTTTCCTTCTTTTTTAGCTCTAATTAATTAATAATTTTTTAAATTATTTGTTAAATTAAAATATGTAAGATCTATTTTTATCACTAAGTATATATTAATTATTAAAAAAAATTATAATTAAATATGTATTCTTTTTATATAAATTTAATCACATTAAATAATATATTTACTCAATTATTAAAATTCAATTATAAGACTACTAATATAATATAAATCTTCTAAATCATTATGCATTAATAATGTAGAATAGAACACACATATTTTAATTTTTTTTATATAATTATTAAAAAATATACATATTGAAATTTAATTAATTTACAAAATACAAGATTGTAACTATGTAGAAATAGACCTCTATTCGATCTACAAAATAACAAGAAGCTTTTAAAAACAATTATATTATTGGATTTAGGTTGGTACGTCGGTCGATTTTGTCAGATTATGGTACATTTATTCAACTTAATATAAAAATTGAGTTACAAAAATCTAAGCGCAACCGGTCTAATTAAGAAAAAAAAATAGTAACTCGCTCAATAAAATTAGTCAGTTTGTTCGCGTATACCACAATCTCTTTTTATTTTTACAATTGTTATATTTTAATTAATTATGATGATAAAGTAAATATATAGACTGAATTTAAAATTTAAATCAAGCACAATAATAAAATATATTAATTTTAATTTTATATTTTTTAAATAATCATATAAATTATATGATATATAAATATATATAATAAAAATATCATCTTAATTGGATTGGTCAGATTAGTTCAGGTTAATTGTACAAGTTGATATTATTTTTATCTTGCCCAATCTTTATTATATTTTCATCAAGTTTTTTAATTTGTATTTTTTGTCAAATTATTTAATTTGGTTTGGAGAAATTATTTAATTTGAGTGATTTATAAAAATTTATGTAAACCCTAGTACCAAAAACAATTATTGTACCAAAAGGCCTAAAAAGTAAAAGTAAAGAAAAAAAAAACATATATATATTTATCAACAAAAAAATGAATTAGCTGTTTAAACCTTGTGTGTGGGACCACCGGCGTGGCTCGAGAGAGGAATTTTTATTCTTTTTAGAAAGAATATTATTATATATGGCAAAGCCAAACTATATGTGAATCATGAATAGTATGTATAGTATAGTGTGGGTCATGTGCCCATACACATACAAAGTATTCTAAATTTGGACACCCCTTTTTGAAATATATATTGATCAATTAAAACATATTCACAAATTGTTCATTCATGTATGATGTTGTTTATTATTATTATTATTATAACACTTCTTTGGTATCTTCTTATAATTAATATAATTATTATATATAATCCATTTTTCTTTCTCTTCTTAATCATCTTAGTCCTTAATTTAAGTTGGGTTTCAAATGACCAGGGAACAAGAAAAGAAACCACTAAGAAGAAAGAAGAAAAGAGTTTAACAATTGGCTAGAAGCAATTAATTAAACCATAAACCATATTAAAAGCATATATATCTATAGGGATATATTTATGTACCAATCACACCGACTTTTGGCTTGAGTTGATGGAGTTTCACTAAATATAAAATAATTAGAAAAAGACATCTTATTTATAAATATATATTTAAATTAGTTGCTAAGGTCTAGAAATAGATGTGATGAGTCATCAAATTGGTCCCAACATTCTAGAAGCATTTGTTAGATTTTTATGATGAAATTTCAATTTATTTTTAAAGCAAGTTATGGGTATTGTGTATATATGGATGGTATAAATACTATATAAGTGGCTTTGATGAGTCCGTCTCTTTCTCTCTCTCCATTATAATTGATGATATATATGTTCGTCCAAATCGTTTAAGCTAAAGTTTGGATATGTATATATATATATGATATGATATGATCACATTATATAGTGAATATTATTTATTAACTCAATTTAAATTTCTTCCCTCCCACACAGCCCAACTTTATTGACTATTATTTAAATAGTACAGATAGTGACAATACATATATACACAATAAATTTTATATTTTTATCCATATTGAAGTAAAATGAAAGTGACCCACAACTTGTGTTGTGGTGTCATTTTTTTATATGGAAGTTACACTGTCACAAAATGGTCCAATTGGCCATGTTACAATATATGATTGGATTGAATTGTAAGAAAAATCAGGATCCAATCTAATCAGCTGTAGAGTAACCTGAGGTGTTAATTTCTTAATTACAGCGAGTTTAATAAAATCAATTCATTAAAAGTGTCATTATATATAGATATTAAATAACAAAAATTTAGCTTTACGTGTAAACTTAAGGATGATTATTATGGAGTTCGGATTTAATCCGAATTTAATGTCATTTTTTATAATAAGATTTGGAAATCAATAATTTGATAAGGGAAAATAATAAGATATAAGAAGATAGAATATAATATTGTTTGACATTTTAAAGTTATATTACAATAATTACAAGTAATGGCTCACGCATAAGTTAATTAATTTTTAATATCGTTTATTTTTTGCTTAGCTTTTGTTTGTCTGGCTAATATTATTATATTATATATCTATGCACTATGCACATATATAATAATAAGATTAATATATCTATAAATATATATTTATTGACAAAAGGGACAAGTTGAAGAGGGTTAAGATGCATGTTAACATGCATGATTCTTTGATGAAAAGAAACATTTATAAATTATAAATTAAATATATTATATTTATATAATATATGGTGACACCCAAAAGCACATGGATTTGAGATGTGAAATATATGTGAGAAAAACAAGGGATACAATAAATTAAAAATATCAATTATAATAAATTGGGGAATTAATTAAGGACTTCGATAAGAATGAGGCAAGTGATTATTAATGTATTATATATTAATTAAAAAAACAAATTAAATAAACCAATTAGAGTAAAGCATCGCAATTCTTTATTCTAAATTCTTATCTTATATACTAATTGCGAATGTCGAGTTTACGGCCATGAAGTAAGCAAAGATTTTAGAGTTTTATTTTTTATGTACATAATTCCACAACCATTGATTGATTTATTTGTTTTTATATGTGGAAAATAAATAATTATTCATATATAGTCCAATAAATTTGTGACTAATATATATATATATGGCTAGAGAGAATTATTTGATGTGTAAAGGGACAAGAATACTTTTCATATATATGTTTCAATTCATTATGTGTAAGAGGGACACAAATGTATAAATTAAAAGGTTAAATATTATTTTGAATTTTAATTTATAAAAATTATTAATAAGATTTTTTATTTTGTTAAATAATAATAGGAAGTTTTTACATTATATATTAAAATTTTTAATTTTTTTATATTTTTACTGTGGGGTGGAATTTTTTTTGAAAATACTGTGTAAGTTTTATTTGTGTACTGTGTTAAGTTTTTACGGTTCTTCCACGATTGTTTTTAGTTATTTCACTGTTGTTTTAATTGTTCTATTTTGTACGGTTATTTTACATAAAGACAATATTTTTGTAAAAATTCCGTATGGGAAAAAGATTATAAATGGAAAAAATAAGAGAGTAAATGTCCCTTGCTATAATTAACTAATCCAATATATCAAATTACTCAAAACAATTTACTTGTAATTTTCAAAAAGACTATAAAACACAATCATGTTATTATATTAGTTGTTGTCGAAAAAAACTTAGTTTTATTATTATATATATCCTTGCTTTATTTCCTATCTACTCAAAACAATTTACTTCTTGTAATTTTCAAAAGACTATACAAAACAGTCATGTTATTATATTAATTGTTGTCAAAAGGAAATGTTATTATTATTATCACTATTATTATGTTTGCTTTGTTTTTTTCCTAGCTAGTAGTGTTCTAACTATATATTCGAAACGGGATCATGGAACCCAACCAAACTGTAGGAATTTATTAAATAAAATTGAGAAATTTGATTGAACAATGTGACAGTTAGTAGTCCCGTGATCCGTAAGGGGAAACACGGGTAAGCTGTGCAATCCCACACTGTCTGGGGAAGGTCAAGTGGGATGATTCTGAGACTGTGTAGGTATAGGACTACACAGTTGAAGAGGGCTTAAATGGATTGATTGGTACTACCTATATCAACAAGGTGCATCTTGTTTTTCGGTAGCCCATCTCGAAAGAACTCCACAGTTAAGCGTGCTTGGCCTGGAGCAATTTCAAGGATGGGTGACCTCCTGGGAAGTTTTCCCAGGAAACGTGTGAGTGAGGACAAAGCATGTTGGAAACACTTGTGTTGGTCTGTAGGGTCAGTCATCAATCCATGAAGCAGCTAGAGTGACGTACTCGTGTATAAGAGCCATTCATTCCGTGGGTGTAAGGGCCCAATGGAGGCTTGAAGCGGGGACGTTACAAATGGTATCAGAGCCTTGACCCAGCCGGAAGTATGGTCGACGAGGACGTCGGACCCCGTAAGGGGGAGGGTGATTGTGACAGTCAGTAGTCCTGTGATCCGTAAGGGAAAACACCGGGTAAGCTGTGCAATCCCACACCGCCTGGGGAAGGTCAAGTGGGATGATTCTGAGACTGTGTAGGTATGGGACTACACAGTTGAAGAGGGCTTAAATAGATTGATTGGTACTACCTATATCAACAAGGTGCATCTTGTTTTTCGGTAGCCCATCTCGAAAGAACTCCACAGTTAAGCGTGCTTGGCCTGGAGTAATTTCAAGGATGGGTGACCTCTTGGGAAGTTTTCCCAGGAAGCGTGTGAGTGAGGACAAAGCATGCTGGAAACACTTGTGTTGGTCTGTAGGGTCAGTCATCAATCCATGAAATAGCCAGAGTGACGTACTCGTGTATAAGAGCCATTCATTCCATGGGAGTAAGGGCCCAATGAAGACTTGAAGCGGGGACGTTACAAACAATTTATGTAGGGAAAATTAGTTCAACACCTAACCAAATAATTTTGCAAGAGTTTCTAGATCAAATTGGTCATATATCTAATCATATATAACATGTGAATGAAAAAAAAATGTTTTGTTTGCTATCTATATACATACCTATATTTCTTCCTAACATTTAATGTAGAATAGTTCTATAAAAATTAAAAAAAAAAATTATAACTAATTATAAATTATCATTCTTATATTATTATTAAATAATTAGTGGCTAAATATATTAGTTATAAAAATTAAATTTATTGCGATAAAATGTGTTTTTTAGTCACAAAACTAAACTAATAATAACTTGCTGTTGCGAAAATTATTAAACACTACGCAAGTATACGCAATCAAGTAGTAAACTCACACAGGTGAGGTCGAACCACAGGGAATTGGACTAATTACTACTAAATTATACTATTGATTCTATCTGGTAAAAGAATACTTTTATGAATTAAATAAGACAATTCAAAAAATTAAAAATAACAAAGGAAGATTAATCAAGATAAGAAAATAGGGAGACGAATCCTGTTGTTAAGTTACCAATGTTAATGTCTAAATGTTATCCTTCTCTTGAAGTGAATGACAGATTATGAATTAACCTAGCTCTTTTCAGATCTTCTAGGTTCTAAATCTCATGCTCTCTAATTAATCTCTTAATTAAACTAACATGAAATCAGCATTAAGCAATAATCTAAATATCACAAAGGCTATGTAAATACTTTCGTTTCACATCAAAACCTAGACTATCCAATTTTAGCATTCTCAATTCTCACTTTTCAGATTTCGAATTGAGATCATAAAACATGTAAAAGGTGATCAATCTTGCACATGGAAATTAAACACAAATATGAATAGTATTCACAATCAAGATGGAGGAATGGCAATTAATCATTAACTAGGAAAAGCTTAAACAACATTCATCATTCTCCCTAAATAGGAGTTTAGTTCAAAACATCCATAATCAAATCCATAATTAATATTGAAATAGAAAAGAACATAGAAAAATTAAAGAGAAGAGAAAGAACTAGTTGAAGCAATTGATTCGGGTCGCCACAAGCCGCTCTTCTAGCCTCCTCCTTTGTTTCTAGGGTTCCAATTCTGAATAATCCCTAATTTTCACGAACTCTATCTATTTAAACCAAGTCTCATCCTTAAAATTCGCGAAATTATGAAACTGCCCAAAAATCCCGTCACTGGGTCCCCGTCGCGACTAGCAAAGCCCCCGTCGCGACGGGGTTAAGCAGCGAATTCTTGAAAATCTTTCTGCCAGTTCCCGTCGCGACTGGGATATTGCCCGTCGCGACGGGATTTGGCAGCAACATATTTTTTTTTTATTTTTCTTCTCAATTCTTTCACCACTTGTCCTCAATTCTTGTAAATACTTTCTTTAAACACCCGAGGACCTGAAACAAAAGAATCAAGCGTAAAATAGTCCTAAAACTAGAAACAAAGAGTGAAAACTAACCGAAAATACGACCCGAAACTTAGACTAATTTTAGCCTAACAAATTCCCCCAAACTAGATTCTTACTCGCCCTCGAGTAAGATAAATGCTACTAACTACTAATCTACTAACTGCGCTATAAGATAATCACAATACTACTGCTCATGTGTTGTTCTCTTCCATTGCTCAAACTAGAATTTCAATTCCACCAACTCTAACAATTAATTTAGATGCTCAGTTTTTCACATGCTGCACAAACACAAGATGACTTCACAATCGAAACAATGTTATAATGGTTTTACTCTTTCCAACCATTCCACTACCCGATAACTCATATGCTTGCATGCTTACCTCTCTCCACTAATGTTGACAACATCCTTTCGGAATCAATAGGGCTTTTTGAGGTTTAGAAAGTATGGCTTAGATATTTGAAAAATGAAAAACAAGTTTGGCTAAAGATATCATAAGCACAAAAATAACCCATAAGCTTCTTCTAATTTCAAATTTCCCAAAGTGTTCCCACAACTAACCAAGATTGAGGATTTTTTTTTTTCTTTTCCCAACATCACTGAATTTTATTATTTTTTTTCTTGAATAATTTTTTTTTCTTTCATTATTTTCTTCTTTTTTCTTTTTTTTTTTTTCATTATTTTTCAATGATATTGATCTTACTAAATATCTAAATTTTTTTTCTCAATCTTACCAGTTTTTTCTATCTTCTCTCACACCATGCATTTTGCTCCCCCAGACTAATTATATAGCTTATGATATCATTGATAAAATAGTGAGAACAAAATTAACAGTGTGGATACATATTTCGATTCGACAGGTGAAGAATAAAACAAGTTTAGGCTCAAGAGGGTTAACTAAGGATAATCATTTCATGGTAGGCTTGAAAGGCTCAAACTATCCAACAAATGCCTAAATCATATTCCTATTGAATGTTGTCAAGGATTTCGCCTCAAAAGAATAAGACATGCAAGTTCTAAGCTATTCAGTCAAGCTTACCACAAACCATAGTAAAACAATTATAACATATTTCACAGATCATCAAATTGCATTCTTACACATGTTATACGAGCATCCAAACTAATCCAAAGAGTTAACAGAATTAAGCACACAGTTATTTTGCAATTTTAGAGCACATCACACTAATCAGCAGCACACAATTATCTTCTAGCTTATTGTCATTCCTTAACTAAAACAAAAAAACTAAAACAGATAATTAAAATGCAGAATTTAAAAATTTTAAGTCTCTCCCCCCAAACTAAATATGACATTGTCCCCAATGTGACATTAAAGAAAAAGGAAAGGAAACTTACCTGAGCGCCACATCAACAAGCGGTTGACGCCCGTAATAAGCATCATGTTGGACAACTTGAAAGTTGTTTTTAAAAATGCCCTCAAGCTTGGCATGTAATGAGTTTGAACCAAAAACCACACCAATAACACAAGACTTTCGATGATGAGCTTGGGGAGAAGCCTTTCGAAGCTCGTAGAGGATATAATATGGTGTTGATGAAATATATGGATCCATTGGTGGTTTGTTTGTCAATATCATTGATGCAGTTGAATCAATGATGTCATGTTCTTCCTCATCCTCCAATGTCACAGTTTCAACACTTTCATCTAACAACCCTTCTTCTTGTTGCTCACTCTTCACTTGGCTATCCATACCCTCACTTATGATTTCATATTCAATGATTTCCTTTTCACAAGGATCTTGATCTTCAACTGTAGGCTCATTATCTTCCTTGTATTCAAATAATGACCCTTCTTCATTGTACCAACAACTCTCATAACTTTCATCATTGGAGTTATTACATTCTGAATCATGAGTCATTGAATTATCACATAAAGATCTCACCATGTCAGTTAAGCGATTAATCTCTCCTGGAAGTGATTGTAGAAGTGATAGTAGTTGCTCCTCTTTTTCTGTTTGTTGGGATGAATTTGGGCAATAAGGTGGGTATTGGTGACTCCAACCCTGAAGTGATGGATTCCAATGCCAATCGTAATCAAAATCTGCCATATCATTCAACAAATTTATTACGTCATAGCCTCTCATTAATAAAGGCGCTCCCGTTGCCTCTGCTCCATAATCAACCCAGCTTCTTGTTTCATCGTTAAGTCCATTATACAAGAGCCATGTAAAACATCCACTTGAGAAAGTGGGATAACATCTCTCTCCAAGCTCTTTAAATCTCCTCCAAGCAGAATAGAATGGTTCATTGTGTTGTTGGACAAAATCATCAAGATATAGCATCTGGATTTATCTTGCAGTTCAAACTCATAAGTAAAACATTAGTAAAATTAAAAAATAAAACTAAATTAGTACTAAAAAGATAAAAAAAAAAAAAAATTGAAACAACAAAATTAATACTAAAACTAAAAAGAAAAACCAAATTAGAAAAAAAATTTAATTTTTAATAATATTACAAAATTTAATCTAAAAGAAACAAATTAGAAATAAGCAAAAGAATTAACCAAAGTAGAAGTTAGTATAATTTTATGTAATATTAATCTTTAAACAATTTCCCGGCAACGGCGCCAAAAACTTGTTGCGAAAATTATTAAACACTACGCAAGTATACGCAATCAAGTAGTAAACTCACACGGGTGAGGTCGAACCACAGGGAATTGGACTAATTACTACTAAATTATACTATTGATTCTATCTGGTAAAAGAATACTTTTATGAATTAAATAAGACAATTCAAAAAATTAAAAATAACAAAGGAAGATTAATCAAGATAAGAAAATAGGGAGACGAATCCTGTTGTTAAGTTACCAATGTTAATGTCTAAATGTTATCCTTCTCTTGAAGTGAATAACAGATTATGAATTAACCTAGCTCTTTTCAGATCTTCTAGGTTCTAAATCTCATGCTCTCTAATTAATCTCTTAATTAAACTAACATGAAATCAGCATTAAGCAATAATCTAAATGTCACAAAGGCTATGTAAATACTTTCGTTTCACATCAAAACCTAGACTATCCAATTTTAGCATTCTCAATTCTCACTTTTCAGATTTCGAATTGAGATCATAAAACATGTAAAAGGTGATCAATCTTGCACATGGAAATTAAACACAAATATGAATAGTATTCACAATCAAGATGGAGGAATGGCAATTAATCATTAACTAGGAAAAGCTTAAACAACATTCATCATTCTCCCTAAATAGGAGTTTAGTTCAAAACATCCATAATCAAATCCATAATTAATATTGAAATAGAAAAGAACATAGAAAAATTAAAGAGAAGAGAAAGAACTAGTTGAAGCAATTGATTCGGGTCGCCACAAGCCGCTCTTCTAGCCTCCTCCTTTGTTTCTAGGGTTCCAATTCTGAATAATCCCTAATTTTCACGAACTCTATCTATTTAAACCAAGTCTCATCCTTAAAATTTGCGAAATTACGAAACTGCCCAAAAATCCCGTCACTGGGTCCCCGTCGCGACTAGCAAAGCCCCCGTCGCGACGGGGTTAAGCAGCGAATTCTTGAAAATCTTTCTGCCAGTTCCCGTCGCGACTGGGATATTGCCCGTCGCGACGGGATTTGGCAGCAACATATTTTTTTTTTATTTTTCTTCTCAATTCTTTCACCACTTGTCCTCAATTCTTGTAAATACTTTCTTTAAACACCCGAGGACCTGAAACAAAAGAATCAAGCGTAAAATAGTCCTAAAACTAGAAACAAAGAGTGAAAACTAACCGAAAATACGACCCGAAACTTAGACTAATTTTAGCCTAACACTTGCATTCAAATATTATGTTTTAGTCACAAATAAATTTTAATTGTCTCATGATCATATATATAATCTAAAGATTAATTTTATTGGGTGGTTCTACACTACACTTCTAATGTATTGATGTACCTTTTATTTGTTTTGAAAAAAATTTTAGTTTAATTTTTTTTTTTCATATATATTATGGTTATTTAAGATATCCTAAAAATTTGAAAAAATTTAGAATAATTTACCATATAAAAAAATAATGTTTAAATAGTTATTTTATACGCGTTTAAAATAAAATTGCGCATGTAAATAATATTTTCTGCGAGTTAAATTTTTTCGAATTTTTTAAAATTTTGCATGATGTCTTAAATAACTATAATTTACATGATTATGAGAAAAAATTTAACTAAAAAATTATTTTAGATACTAAAAATATATTGCATTATAGAATTTTCTAATTTTTTTCTTAGAGTAAATAATATTTCTATAAATAAAATATAAAAATCTCATACCGGAATATAAAAAATTATCATTCCTAATAAAACATTTTCAAACTTCTTATTTTTGTAAGGAATTTTTTAATTTCTTTTAGTTTGCGGACCATAGTAATTACCAACTATCAATATTTTCCGTTCAGGAGATTTGGTAGTGTTTTGAAAAGGAAGGATTTGTTAATTACCTTCTAAACTTAATTAATAGTGATTCAACTAAACATTTTTCTTTTGAAAAAATGACTTATACTAATTAATAACACACTTAGTCAAACTATTACACTTTTGATCCTGAACGATCGAAGGACCTGAAAGCTCTACAATCTTCTCAATTATATTCTCATAGAATTAATACCTAAAATACCGGTTTGAAAGTTCCATTTTATCAAAATTAAAAACAATTTATCATGGTGATAAGAATTAGTCTTATGACGTGTACAAACAATGACACGTGTCTTTAAATGTTAAGCCAATAAATTTAACATTTTTTAATTATTATTATTTATTTATTCAAGAGAAAGAAAAGATGTTTTTGAATAATATTAATTTGTAATGGAGTGCTATAGTGTTTGTGTAAATTATTGATTTTTTTTAAAAAAAATTACATATAATAAATATTATTATAAAAAATTAAAAAAATATATATTTCAACATGTAATTTTAGGTGTAAAAATTATTTAAAAAATTTTAATAAGAAATCATAATTAGCATGAATAATTTTATTTTATTTATTTGTTTATCTTTAAAAGAAAAAGGCTAATAATTTTGGAGACAAAGAAAGTGTTGAAATCTGTCAATGCGATTTTGGTTCAAAAGATATTAATTATTAAAAGAACGACAGCTACGATTATTTCGAATTTCAATAATTCAACTTCATTTTTTCTACAAAACTAATTAATAATGCTTATGATATATAAATTATTTATATTTTTCAAAATCAATAGCCAACTAAATTAATGTCTTCAAGAGACGAGACGACGACGTTTGTGTCTATCTATTCTATTCTTTATTTAGAGAGACACGTATCACTAAATCTGTTTTTGGTATTTAAATTGATCAAAATAACTGAAACTAATCATTTATTTATTTATTTATTTTATCATGCTCTCAAAGTTCAGGGCATATAGCTTTCATTAATAAACATTTAGTCAAATTTAGTTATATGTTTATTTATACTGAATTAAAGTATCAGCTGTTTCATTATGTGGAATATTAATTACATTGTTTGAAACTTTGAACATGAAATAATTTATAGACCATCATCTTTGCCTAACATGGAATAACAGTAGTTGCTAAAGAAAATTACTCTGACATCATGTCTAAAATATATACTTTTTTTCCTTGGGGCTAATTTTAATTAACATGAAAATTTTAGTTAAAATAGTCTAAACAAATATATCCTTGCTTTGAATGTTATATATTTATTATAATTATGTGTTTTTTCTCGAATTCCAAGTCTAGTCATATTATAGATATAAATATATAAATGTGTAAAAAAAAGCTACTGGAAGAAGAAAACGTGCGTAGTCATATATAAAAATCATATCATATTTACCATCACTTCACTATGATAATTTATATACAATGTTAATCCAAATATGAATATGTATTCATCACAATGACAAACTTTAGCTACAGTTTTTGATTATATATGACATTATTGTATTTGTTCATCACATAATTATGTACTAGCTGCTATTAAAACCTGCAAAGTGTCAGCTCAAAAAAGTTCAGCTATTTTGTTTTAAGTTGAAAATGCTAGACTATTATTGACATAAATTATGTGACCTCAAACTACTGACTTTTCACCTACATAATATATTTAATTTCTTCTCGAAACTTTAAAGCAACGAATGTTGTAGATAGTCTTATTTACTTTTAGACCATATGAAATTAACTTTTCATTTTAAATGTTTCAACAAATAAAGGAACTTGAAAAGAATTATTTGTGACTTGAAATTGTGTTCATATAATTTATCAGAAAAAACAAACCGCTCTCTTTCAACTCAACACAATCCCTTTGATTAAGCAAAGTTGAGATCTTGTACCATATATGTTTTAAAAAAAACAAATTTCCATTTAAAAGATAAATACAATAAAACAAAAATGTGGAACTCCAGTGACTACCCGATACAGGAAATTCAGTTAGATTACAATTTCTTTTAAAATAATTGGTACTATTTTTTTTTCTTAAAAAAAAACCCAAAGAAAACGACAAAACGGTCAATTAACGGCATGTAAAATAAAAATAATATATATATCTTTCTTTATATATTAAAAGTGCCTATCTAACGGCATTTCTTGGTTTAACAGAATATACTTTACAAATAAAAGAATATTCTGTTAAATTTAACCCCAAAAGCTTTTAACGCCGTTAACTTTAACTTTAACTTTAACGCCATTCCGTTAACCATTCTTCTCTTTCACGCTATTTTCAATTGGTCCCAATTAGAATTTTACTCTCAATTCCAATCGAGTTAAACTCAGAATCTGGCGATCGATTAAACTCAGAATTTTACCTTTTTTTTCTATTTTTATGCATCTTTTTCTCACTACTGGCACTATCAACCCACTATTTTATCGTCCTCCTCCATAGGCGGCAACTTTATTGATTTCGGCACCAATAACTTTCTTGGAAGGGTTTCGCGAGTCGATCACCTTGCCTATGGCTGAGATTTCGACAACCGGTCAACCGGCGCCCACCGACCGGTTGTTAAATGGAAGAATCCCGGTTGATTATTTTGGTGAGTTGATAGTCTCTTGATTATTTTCTATTTAGTTAGTGAGAATAATGGTAAAAAAATGTTAATTTTTATCTATCAGAAACGATGCATTTTTCTTCTTTTTTTTTGCTATTTCTTTTTCTCTTCAATAATATATGTCCCTTATAAATTCAATGTTGCAGAAGGATGGTTCTCTGAAGCTTCTATAAACAGGCAGGATAATATATATCATATATAATTGTATATGAAGAATTTAGATAAATGGGTTTATTTAAAATTCCATTAGGTAGATAGTGAGGTTTTGAGAGCTTCCATCTTGGGCAATGGCACCTTTAGATTTCACTCATAATGCGATTCTTAACTATCTTAAGCACATAAGAAGAAACTGGCTTGAAGAACATTCCCGCCTCTCGCCACCCGCAACTATCTTTCTCTACACATTATGCATTTTAAATTAACATGTTTTGACATAATTTTAGAGTTTATAATTGAGAAAACAATGAATCTTGGCATCCATACAATATATGTGTGTTTGTTTGTATTTATGTCATGCAACAACTCTATCGTTTCACTGTTTGCTTACCCTTTTTATTTGGTAAGTGATCTCAGTTCTAGCTTTTCCTCTCTCATTCCATTTGTTTGTTACTTTACTAGCTTCTTATCTTGTGGCTTTGGTATCATTTATAGTGGAGTCAAAGTCCTAGAAAGAGTGTTCTTATTTTGATTCAAACAGTGACTAATTGCTTGTTGCAAGTGAAAGAAAAGATATTGCAACTTGGACAACCATGGTTGCTCTGCTCGGTGTGCTTTCCTTTGTAATGGGTCCTGTTCAAATCATTAAGCTATTTATAGGGCTGCTTTTTCTTTTCTTTATGGTTAATACAGTTGCTTTTACTTTGGATGAAAATTTCTCTTGTTTTTCAATTCTGATACCTTCCAAATACAAATTTGTCATGTGGTTGGACTTGGTCACTTACTTGCATTACTATGTGGCCACGAGGACAAACTTCCATGGTTATTGAAAATGAATACACATACATAAATAATATACATTTTGTTTTAGTACTAAACTACCTCTCTGATTATCAATGTGTTGCTTAGGTACTTAGGTTTATTAATTTTTTGTTTAAGCAAAAAACAGTTATATATGTTGTAGGTGGTATATGATTTCCATTAGTATAATATAAATAGTCAATCAATATGAATATATAAATTTTTACTACTGCTAATTTTATCTAAGTTCAATCTAAACAATAAAAAATGTTGAGCAATTCAATCGATTCTTTCAACTGAGGTTAAAAAAAAAAAGGTAGAGTGAAATGTAGCAGAGGAAAAGGGATGGTGTTGGCCCATTCAATGGGTAAGATGCCTTTGGTAATATCTTAACTTTCACTTTGTTATTTAGTATTTATAGGTATTATATTGCTTTTTTTCTTTTTTGTTCTAAAAATCTCAACTTAATGCTCGATTTGAGTTTGTTAGTGAAAAGGCTTATTTCCTTAATCTAATTTCTTAACTTCTCTTAATTTAGTTGACGATTCACTCAAATGGTTGTTTTTATGTGTTTCTTAATTTGTATTGACTTTGAACTAAACATAACATCACTTACAAATTGTATCATTTCTTAACTGTGAATTAGGGAGTGACTACTTACTGATTGTTTTTGAGTTATTATCAATTGTCACTCTGTAGATAGCCACTGGTTGAGATTCCATTATATCTTAGATATAGTTTTTAATATCTTTATTGAATTAATGCTTCGTAATCACTCCCACTTGTTGCGGAAATGGGTCCAAGAGCTTTCTTATTGATGAAAAAGTATAATCTTATTTTTCTTATAAGCATCTCAACGATTATACCAAGTTTTATAAAAAGAATTTAAAATACATACATTTGAACTATTTTTGGTTCTTAATTTTCATCTTTATTTTTTATTACTTATCTTTATTTTTGATACTGGGTGAAATTTTGTTAGTTTAGATCTCCATCTCTGTGTACTACTCTGTATTCTTTGATTAAGAATGTGAAAGTACATTTGATTTAATTCATCTATTATTCTTTTGCTGAGAAATTCAATTAATCTATTATTGCTTTTACTTTTATTTTTTATTGTTTGAAAATTTAAGGTTTTAATTTCATTGTAGAAGTTAAAGAGATGATAAAACGAAGAATATGCAAAGAATGAGGACCTTCAAAAGATTAAACTGACATCATCATCGCTATTTTTGGGACACTGTAAGTTTGAAATAACCCACTTGGATTTGGTCATGATTTTGATTACTGCCTTTTTGGAATCCCATATCTGATACAAATTTCAATTGACTTTCTAAGTGATTATTATTTGGCTCTTGAGTAAATTTTTAGTGGCAAGTGGTCCGAGAAGGCAAGTGTTTATAGTTTTAGAATTCTTGTCTTTTAAGTAGTATGTGGAAGAAAGAACAATTCTTCCAATAAAAGTCCAAACCCCTGTTGTGCGTATGGTAAGCTCTTTGTTTCAAACATAGGTTAAAGACGGTCATAAATAATGTGATAAAGACCATTATGTAAAGGTTTGGAGCCATTATGGAAGCAGTACACTTGGTGAATTAGTTGATCCAAGCCTAGGAGGTAATTTTCAAGCTGAGGAGCATCTTGGTTGCTCCAAATTGGGCTAATTAGTGTACAAGCCTCTGCTGAGCTACGACCATGCATTTGTTGTGGATCTGCTCACCGAAAATCATGAGATTCCGTAGCCAACACAACCACCTTTTTCTGAGCTCAATCTCCACAGAAATTGGCCATGGCATCTCTTCTAACTAATACTATTCTTCTAGGCGTGAATCTAACACGCAGTCTTCTGGGAACAAGATGAAATGATCATTTATTTTCTTTTTTCTGAATCACTTTGTGTATTGCTTCCACATTCTATACATACAAGGCTCCATTGGCTTTTATTCGAGATGTCCCTTTACTAATCTTTTGATTCTTTCTTATGGTTTAAAATGTTCCTACCTTCTTGTCACCCTTATATGTCTCTTTGCTGTTGCATCAGTATTTATATAATAAAAAAGTTATATAATATTAAATATTTAACATACATAACTCATAACATTGATCACGTATATAAACTTAAATAAATATCAATAATTTTTTTTTTATGATATAATATTGAATTTTTTAACATACGTAACTCATATATTAAAATGATATTAAAAAATCTCAATCAAGCTTTCTATTACATGTTATGATTCATGTAATACAAAAATTATATTCTACAATGACAATGAAGAAAATGAATGTGAGAATCCAAATTGCAGAAAAAGATATTTTCTTACACCACGGTAAAAGCATTATATTTAAATTGACATTTGAACTTAAGTTACATTCATACCAACGTTTACATATTCTGTATGGATCATTAGTGCAAAGATATATGTTCAACTCAACAATGGTACTGAAAAACTAGATGTTGTGATGTTCGGAGATGTTGCAGAAAATATATTATCATGTATTGCAGTTCAATTAAAGTCGTATTCAACTAAGGTATATTTTCATATTTAGTATATCATATATTTTTATATATATATAAATGTGTAATATTTTTTCTGCAATTACAAGCCTACTGAAACTTATCTTAATAATCATAAAAGTAATATTTAAATTAAATTTTGCAGATGCATCGCTTGTTTCTCTAAAAAAAAACTACGGAGAGATTATCAGTCATTAAATGAAAAATTCAGTTGTATGTAGATCCAAAACGACGGATGAGCTCAAAGTACAATCAATTCACCATTTAAACTGCTGAGCCCATAGAAAATTAAGATAACGTTTCATTATGCTTAGTTTTATTTTTCATAAGGTTTTCTATATTGAAACTTTAACTAATAATTCTTTTTCTTTATTTTAAGATGACATTTTTTCATTCATTTCATTACATAATATTTTCTTTAAATTTTCCAAAATACATATATTGATCCTTTTAATTTTCTCGAAACCAAGAGTAAATGTTAAAGTCATGTGTTGATATGACTTATCATAAATTATTTCATCACATTAAGGATAATTATTATATGAGTATGAATATATTGAGATAAATTTACTGGTTATTATTAATAACAATGTGTATATCATATGTTTATATACACAATTATGGCATTCTTAACAACCTTACTTTTATAAAACAAATCGTTTAAAAAATAATTTACAATTAGTTACCGAATTCTTAAACAAAAACCACTAGATCTTAAATAAAACTAATATTTACGTGGCTCGCCACGTAACTTTCATCTAGTATATATCTTTATATATTAAAAGTGTCTCAATTCTTGGTTTAACAGAATATACCTAGAATATTCTGTTAAATTTAACGATTAGGTTTGCTCTCCCGTTAATAAATAAACCCAATAATTAAACCCAAAAAATTAAACAATCTTTTAAATATTAATAATCTCTTTTTAAATTAAAAAAAAAATCATCTTAGCCACATATCTCTCTAACAAACCTAGAATATTAATATTTTTTTTATTTATTTTTTAAAAAAGAAAATTTTTTATATATTATCTAATGTTTTCTCTGGATAAGCATAGGAAGCAGAAATACCACTTATCTTTGTGTGATTGCAGATATACCACTTCTGTCATTGACCCACTTTTTAGCTTTATAAATGGAGATGTTCATATAATATTAACACTTTACAGAATATTTATAGATATAAACTTACATTACAATGCTATGTTAAAAAAAAAACTAAATAGAATAATCTACTACTCCAATAATAAATTTATTTACAATTTTATAATTACACTAATATTATTTTTAATACATTATTAAATAATATTTCAAATATAAATATTTAATTTTTTCAAACAAAAAATTTGTAATCTTTAAAAATAAAATACATTCAAAATCTTAAAAAGACCAGAATCTTAAATAAAACTAGCAATACGTGGCTCGGCACGTACATTCACCTAATATATATATATATATATATATATATATATATATAAAAAAATCATCACAAAGTCGGTAAAGAAAGAGCCAAAAGAAAATGCTCTTGTAACCCCAAAAACCTTGGCTTTTTTTCTTTTTCTTTTCTGAATTTGAGTACACATAATAAAGGAAGTTCTATAAAAAAACATTGAAGAAGTTTTGGTAGGAACAAAAGATGGCGAGAGGCCAAATTGAGACTACGATCGTTGCCAAGAAATAAGTAACGGTACACCATGACTAAATATGCATTTCGAGACTTGCATTTGTTTCCTTTTATTTTCTGGTAAATATAAATGAAAGATCAAGAAAAAGTAGATTTGCTATGCTAGTAAGGAAATGAGTCAATAATTGTAAAAGAAAGAATTTATCTTTTCCCATTTGACACAGTAGTACAGTACACTTTACATTAAGGAAAAGCATGAGTAAAATTAACATCATGGTTCTTAGTAAAAACAAGTTTGGAATTGAGACTAAATTCCACTTGATGAGGATTAGTTATAAAACATGAAACTGTTCAATAGATTTGGTACTCATCTCCTCTAATAATGCAACTCATAAATCCTAATGCAGAGCAGCCAGCTCAAGAAGCTCTTTGTATTCATCAGAGACATAAGACCTAACCTTAAGAGCGAGCTTTCCGTTGCCCTTATCTGGGGAAGAATACTTCAACCCAATAACAGTTGGAAGACCTGAAACATTATACAACAACTTAATTTCTTTTACCTATTAATTTCAGTATTTCTTTTCCTATTTCCAAATAAAACTGAATTTGTAATCTATCTCATAGCATGTAACAAATTTGCTCACACTAAAAAGTGAATACTCACTCTTATGTACACGTCCATATAATAATCTCTCCCCTTTCCAGAACTCCAAAGGTCTGCACCTGATTCTGGTGCTTCGCCTTAACCCAGATTCCCACTTTGTACCAGCCCCTAAGAAGACAACATATGTGCAAAATTATAAACAAAACAATTTTATTGTAATGGCAACAAAAACAGAAGCTGCAATAGAGACATAAGGATATTCTGAATGTGCACAGGTATACATACCTGCAAGGCTTTTCCTCCCAGTTACAGAAATCTCTCTTCTCTTTTTCACGTTCTGTAAATCTGACTTTTCCTTGCGTTTCTTAGCCAATGGAATCCTGGAAGTTTCTTCAACCATCTGTTTCACAAGACAAGTTGAGATTTAATCAGCAAAATAGCAAGTTCAGAAGAGAAAATTCACTTGGGGTGAAGGTCTTACATTAAATATCTTTTTTGAAATGAATGAAATAAAATGAACAATATGCATGTGGGTGTGTGATTAGATTAGTACGGAGGAAACAACCTCAGTATGCTGTTCTGAACCATTATCAGGAACTCCGGAGTGCATATCTGTTGATCTGCCGTCAGCTGAAGCTGGTCTTTGTTCATCTATCACAGAACAAAAATGCATTCAAACATTGAAACAGAATATAATGTATAGTGAAAGAAACTGATACTATTGTTCACTTATAATTGATACATGCACACAGATTGAGTATACTAGCAAAAGAAGCACTAGATAAACCTTATACCTAAATGACTCTGAATCGCGTTCAAATTATCCGGAGTTGATTCCCCAAGGTGAAGACCGGAATTTGTGGAAACTACAGTTTCCTGCTGTAAGTCTTCGACCTGTATCTTTCAAGAAACATATAAGATTAAGAAGTCAAACATTCACGAACAATTAAAGCTACACCTGGAAAACCAGAAGATAACTCACCTCGTCACCAACATCAGCTCCACTTGCTTGGGCATCCCTATCAGCATCAAGCCCGCATAAGTTTCCATTCATAGCACTGTTATCCAGATAACAGTCCGTTATGTTATCATTCATAGTAACTTGAGATGCACTGGAGCCCACATCAGTTACCCCATCTAATTTACTTCTAGCAGCGTTTGGTGATCCAATGTTAGAATCTTCAACATTCTCATTTCCTTCAAACAAACGTGACTTCATTCCACACTGTGTCACTGCCTGCATCTTCCAAAAAAACACATAATATTAAGAAGTCAAACATTCATGAACCCTAAAGGCGAGATCTAAACAAGCAGAAGGTAACTCACATTCTCATCGACATTAGCTCCACTTGCCTGGGCATCCCCATCTTCGTTTATAAAACTATCCAGTATGTTATCATCCACGGGAACTTGAGATGCACTCAAGCCCACATCAATTACCCCATCTAGTTCACTTCTATCATCATTTCTGAATTTATCAGGTGTTGTACTGTTAAAAACTCTGATAGAAGCTTCTGGTGATCCAGGATTAGAATCTTCAAGATTCTCGTCTCTTTCAAATAAAGGTGACTTCATACCAGACTGTGCTGTATTCTTGTTACGTTCAATAGTTGGAGGATTTGGAGATGGAGAATCATCAATGTCATGAGATGAAAATGGATCCTTTAGTGAATTTGGATGTGAGAGTCTCTGTTTTAGCACTGACAATGATGCAAGTGGACTCTTTGATGGGGTGGGAGAAGCAACATGATGAAGAGGACTTTCAGCCCCCTGCCTGAGCTGCATAGGTCTTTTGCTACTTAGCCCTTTTAACATATTATCTATGTTTGATAAGACATGACTACGCTTTGGCAACTTTCCACCTCTAGAAGACTTCAAATCCACTTTTGGGATATCTTGGAAATCTGGAAGGCGTAACTTCCCTAGCTCAATTGGTTTTATTTGTAAGTGCTCTTGTAAGAAGTTTATTGTACGATTTCCATCAAGTTCTTCACTATTGCAATATAGTAGTTGATCCAAAATCCTATCATTGCCTTCTTCATTTTGTTTTGAACCTATTTAGATTACAATTAATTATGATATGAGACATATATAAGAAAAGGAATGCGAACAGCAAATTTTAGTGCATAAAAAGGGCATAAAGAGAGGAAAATATGGCATAAATAAAATATATATATATATATGCGTGTAGAAGATTTGTTTTCTTATAAGCTCTTACCCGTTAATTCTGTTTCCTCAGACATAAAATTATTAGCACTTTCTGGTTCAGAGATGTGATGATTTGGACTGCAAACACTAGAATCAACAGTCACTTGTGAGGGCATAACATTCTTATTGGTCTCAGAAATCTCCGATGAATAAAGATGCTTGTATTTAACTGATCTCCTGTGTTATGAGTAGTAAGACCGAATTAGATAAAAAAGAGGTGAAAAAGGGAGGGAGTACAGTATGAAAAAGCCATAATGTAGTAGTGATTATGATACATAAATCATTTCTATACCTGAGCATCCCTGGTCGACGTGATCGCCCAATCTTAGATGGATTCTCCTCATCTGAGTCTGACTGAGTGCTCCCCATCTGCTTACGTATTTCTTTTTTGGCATCTACGCAAGAGTCAAAACACAGTTAAAACTAACTTGGTAAAACCATGTTAGGGAAAAGTCAAGATAAGATAAACCTGAGACTTACTTTCATGTCTTTCATAAGCCATGAAAAACTCTTCTGGGTCTTTCAGGTTCTTTAAGTCCAACTTTGGTTGCTCAAGACTCTTAGCAGGCTGACTGTAAATGAGTATAGAGCATTAATCAAATGGTTATTGAAGAAAGACTCCACGAAATAATATGGAATCAAAATTTTACCTGGAATTGGGCTTCAACGAAAACCGGGCTCGTTTACGACCCAAAGCTGGCCTTCTTTCTCGGGGATTACCCTCAGCCATGCCAGGAACGATGTTATTACTGTCCATCGCAACTTTAGAGTTCAAAGATTTGGAATTACCATCAACAATGACCTTTGCCTGGTCTCTTAACTTATGGGGACTCCGTAATGCCTGAATAACATTGTTTGAGATGAACAACAATCAATATCTTATAATCAAATTGATGAGCTTTAAAACATAAATTCTTCGTTTTTACTAAAATTAAACAAACCCAAAGTCGTTCTAATCACAAAACTGTACACAATTAGTCAGCTACCCGCACAAGAAAATGAAGCGCGGAAAGTTACATCGATTTTCTCGGTCACCAAACAAAATACGCAAGTAAAGTAATGACATTGAAAAGAACCCTAGAAAGCTTAAAATCTAAAAAAGTGAGAGGAGTACCGCGGAATTGAGGTTGTTGTGGATGACTTGAAGTTCGCGGTCGAAGTCGTATGGCTCGGAAGATTCTGGCAAAAAATCAAAGTTATGGGAGAAGAGAGCAAAACCTGAGTATTCCTGAAGCGGATCAACAAGATCGGAGGCCAGTTCACCGGTCACCATTTTCTCATTCTAGGTTTCCTGAATCGAGTTCTGACCAAACCCTAGAACTGGTAGAGTAGAGCGAATTCGAAAAAGAGAGAACGAGCGGGAGAGCAATGTATTTTGATTGCAGATGTGCCCCTCAAATGTTCCATTATTACTTTTATCGGCTGTTTAAGTCCAATTATTTAATTATTTAATTTTTTATTTTTTGAAAAGAAGGGTGTCCAAAATTTGATTTTGATCCGTTGCCGTTTCGACTAGATTTCCTTTTTGTTTTTTTCTTGAAAAACATCCATGCTTCTTTTTTAGAATAATAAATATTGACCAAGAAGGATAATTTTATTTGCATTCTAAAATTTTATAAAAGCAATCTATTTTAAATTTTTTAACTTTATAAAAAAAAATACCATTAATTTATACTAATCTTTTACCTTTTTTCTTTCTTGTTATCTTCTTAAAAGATATAAAACTTTATTATATAGACAGTTTCGTCAAAAAATTGATTGAAACTATTATTTTAACGAGAGATTGTTGTCGTGTAAGAGATGGTTGAGATAACTTCGTCAAATGATGAGTAATATAAGTTTTATGAGATTCTGACTCAAAAAGAAATCTTTAGGTAAAAAGTGAAGCAGTTTTGGTTGAAAGAGAGTGATGAGAATAGTCGTTATTTCCATGCGATAGCGAATGCTCGTAAAAAGGCAAATTATATTACTAAACTACAAGATGATAGTGGCGCATGGTTTACATGGGATGATGGGCTTCCTCAGTTGGTAAAGGGTTATTTCCAAGATCTTTTTACTACCTTGGATGTCGAGTAGAGTAACCTGCTTGGTGATATTCACTCTTTGGTTTCAGCTTCTTAAAATGATGATTTGGTGCAATATGTTTCGAAAGAGAAAGTACGTAAGGTCTTGTTTCAAATGCATCCAGAGAAGGCTTGATTCCTTATGGGATGAGTTTTGGGTTTTATCATAAGTTTTGGCATATTATGGGGGAAGATGTGGTGAAGTTGGTACAACAAGTTCTCTTTGAGTGAGTTTCCAATTGATATCAACGACACCAATATTGTTCTTATTCAAAAAAAATAAGAAACATGTGAAGATTGGGGATTTAAGGTTAATTTCTTTTGTGTAATGTGGTCTACAATATTATTTTTAAGGTTATGGCCAACCTATTTAAAGTGGTGCTGCCACTAGTAATTTCTGACACACAAAATGTTTTTATGCCGAGTCGATAATTTCCTATAATATATCATGGTGTAATTTAAAATGGGAAATTTGATTTTATATACTTAAAAAATTAAAAAATTTATTATTAAACCAAAAATTTAAACCCTAAAAAAACTATACATTTTTTTTCAAAACCCCAAAAATACCCCCCTCACAATTCTCTCTCTCTGCATCATCTCTCTCTCTATCTCACCCCAACCGCCCACCCTCACCACCACCTCCGACCTCCATCGTCCGACCTCCGACCCTCACCGCCACCTCCGACCACCCGCACCAACACCCCGACCCAGCCCTACTCTCTCGGACCGCCCAAAAGTCGCACCCCGAAAACCCACTCTCTATTCCTCTCTCTCTGAAATCGCAGAAAAAAAAAAATTGCTCCAGGTCCGATGGTCGGACCATGGGTCCGACCAATCGGACCCATGGTCCGACCATCGGACCTGGGACAAATTCTCTCCGAAAATGCAAAAAAAAAAAAAAAAAATTGCTCTAGGTCCGACCATCGGACCTGGGACAATTTTTCTCTCTGAAAACGCAAAAAAAAAAAAAAAATTGCTCCCAGGTCCGATGGTCGGACCATGGGTCCGATGGGTCCGATTGGTCCGACCATCGGACCTGGAGCAATTTTTTTTTCTGCGATTTCAGAGAGAGAGGAAGAGAGAGTGGGTTTTCGGGGTGCGACTTTTGGGCGGTCCGAGAGAGCTGGCCGGGCTCGGGTGTCGTGCGTGGTCTGAGGTGGCTGAGGGCCTGAGGCCTGAGGTTCCTGAGGATGGAGGTCCTGGAGGTGGTGGTGAGGGTGGGCTGGGATGTGAGAGAGAGAGAGAGAGAGAGAGAGAGAGAGAGAGAGAGAGAGAGAGAGAGAGAGAGAGAGAGAATTGTGAGGGGGTATTTTTGAGGTTTTGAAAAAAAATGTATAGTTTTTTTATGGTTTAAGTTTTTGGTTTAATAATAAATTTTTTTAATTTTTTAAGTATATAAAATCAAAATTCCCTTTAAAATTATACACTACTTTAAACGTAAGGTTTCTAAGAATTGATACGAGTAAAGTGTATAATAGGGTGGAATCAAGTTTATATTTAAAAGCCGAAACTTAATTCTCGTCTCAAAAAAGCAGCACAACTATCAAAAAAGCATCACAACTAGTCTCAAAATACCCCAGAAACAAAACTCCGAGCTCACATACTCCATAACAGCCACAAAACACAAAGTCATATAAAATCTAAAACTTTTCCCATGGAATAAAAGAACTAATCCATACCTTAGCTTTCTCTTCAAGTGACTTACTCCTATTTGTTATCGAGGAGCCGTTGGACAGAAAGAAATCAAGAAAACAATAGTTCCTTGGCTTGGTTTGGTTTGATCGAGAAATAAGACAAGGGTTTGTGATTTTGTCGTAATCTATGTTTATCTAAACATACATATTAGTTTATAAATAATAATAAAATAATTAATTTAATTTAATAATTAAACAAATTATTTTATCTATTTTTTTGGCCACTAAGAAAACTCTAATCCTGAAGTATTTGGTCAATCCTAAGCACTTCGAAATATCCTGATAAACCTAACACCAAATTATCTCAATAATCCCATTAAAATACTAATTAAAATTGTTGTGACATTTTTGGTCTTTTATCGGGTCTACAAGGTCGCCAAATCTAAAAATATTTTTATTCCATAAATAACTCACATTAAACCCACATATTCTAAATAAATCCCCATAATTAATAAATTACACTTGTTTATCCACTTATGAAAAAATTCATAATTTACTCTGAATTAGATTAGCATGGTCATAATCCTACTCATCCCTTTCTAATTAACCCATTATACATAATAAATCTTAATTATTCATAATTAGGTTTCTGGAATATTACAACATTCAATATTTTTAGGCCTATTCAGATTCGATCTAATTATATATTGGATGTTAAATTTTACCATCAGATCTGACCCAATTAATTGCAGTCATCCAATTGATTCAGCATCCAATGGATGTTGGATTAGATCGGTTATATCCAACAAATGTATTTCATGTATATTTATTGGTTTGAATTGGATTTATTTAATATTTTATAACTAGTATTTATTGAATTAGATTGAATCTATCTAATATTTTAGATCCAATATCTATTAGATTGAATTAAATTCATCCAATAGAAAAATAATGTTAATTTTCATATATACATGTATTTTTTACGTATAACAACATAAAATCTAATCACTCATTCAAACTAAATGAAAATATTATTTAGTTCGATTGGATGTATTAGATTTTTGGACACCTCATCAAAAATCGGATCCGATCCAATTGGATATTAAAAAATAACATTCAATCCAATCCGATCAGAATTGGATGTCCAATATTTGGGGTTAGTTGTCATTGGATTGGATTGATTTATGCATACCCCTAATCGAAAGGGTAATGTCAACGGGGAGATTGTAGCATTTTGGCATAAGTTTTGGGAATTAAAACTTTCTCTAAAGGTAAAAAATTGTGTATGGAGGGCGGTTAGTAGGTGTCTTCCTACGAGAGTTCAGTTGAAGACTAAATATGTGGATGTTTATTTGTTGTGTTCGGTTTGCCATGGGGCAGGTGGATCAACTTTGTACTGTTTAGTTGTCTGTGATTTTGCGCAAAATTGTTGGCAGGTAGTGAGTATGGCTATGATTTTAATTGATGCAAGGTCGTTTGGGGACTGGTTTCTTTACTTGTTCTCATGACTGGGTGAGAAACAAAGTGTTAAGGCAGTAATGTTGGTTTGGGCGATTTGATTCGCACGAAATCAACTCTTGTGAAGGGTAAAAAAAGTCAGGTGGAGTTCGTTGTCAATTTGGCTCGTATCACTCTTCACCAGTGGAGAAAAGCTCAAGAAAGAAGTTTGTTTCCTTCGTTTAATACTTGGTATCTTTCAAATAGGGTTGAGATATGGTCTAAACCAGATTATGAAAAACTCAAAGTGAATATTGATGTTGCATTGTTTGACGGGGAGGGAAGACATAGTTTTGATGGGGTTGTTCGAGATCACTAGGGTTGAGTAGTGACTAGGATTTCTGGACTACAAATTGGACAAGTTCTTTCAGAGATTGAACTGGACTTGTTCTATTGTGTTGCATATTAAAGTTATTTTTTCGGATTCTTTATCGCTGGTTATGACATTGAATAGCTCCAATGTGTACAATACCAAGTTGTTATATTTTTCTAACATTAAAATTTTGTTGTCTAAATTTTCAGAGGCCTTTCTTTCTTATTTTAGTCGTAATTTTAATGTTGCGACTCGTGAATTGGCTGAACATGCTCTTTGATTAGATAATGAGCTTTATTGGTAGGAAGAAACTCTTTCTTCTATTTGTAACTAGTTTTCAAAGCACGTTTAATACATATTATTGACAAGAAAAAAATACTTCCTTATTCAAACAAGAAAAAAAAAAGGGAATAACATCTTGATAAACCTTGTTTAAAATTTTCAATAATAAATATCACTAAACTATATAAAAAAAATCACCCATATACTATTTTTTAATATTTTTTTTTATATTTACCGTTTGTGTTGCTCCAGTAATTTCTATGTGAGTTGCTATATGAATTAACATGAGAATAATAAAGTAATAATTAAGAATTACATCCTATTTTCAATCTTGCACAAATAAAAAACGTGGACGGCAGGATTCGAACCTGCGCGGGCAAAGCCCACATGATTTCTAGTCATGCCCGATAACCACTCCGGCACGTCCACTTAATTGTTACCTTAACGCAACATATACTATTAATCAACTAAATTAATAAACATTATAAACATTAACCGCTTCGGCGTTGGCAACCAGAGATGTAAATGAAAGCTCAGCAAAAACCCCAAACAAAGTAAAACCCAGATTCTTCACTTTCTACTGGTTTCCTTTACGGCTTCACAATATACAAACCTAAGCTTTTCTCAGTTTTTCATTCTTCAACAACTATAATAATAAGGTTCATTCGCTTCCCTATTTCATTTTTCTTTGTTTGATTCGACTTTTTCCTATTTATTTCTCTTTATTTGGATTATAACTGTTATTTTGAATGTACTGGTTACGCTTGTTGACGAAATTTATAGCATGAGTTACATGCATATTTAATTATATTCCGTTCAGATTTTTTGCATTTGATTGCTTGGTTTGACAATCTGAGTGCCGTTTTATAATTTTTTTCCACCAAAATTTATGATCAGGTTGTACATTTCACTTGGGTAGCTTTCTGTTTTAGCGTTGGTTGAAGGGTTTTTGGAGTAAGAGTTCTTATCATTGTGTCAAAATGGGGATTATTTCTGCAATTCTTTTAAGAATTGATTAGAATTTAGAAGCATTTTTTGAATGGTTTTGACTTTTGGGGTAGTCTTTTGACATGTCTGGGTCAAATCCAAACCAAGATGATGTTGGGAAGAGAAGCCTCCCTTCATGGATGAATAAGGATGATACTTCTGTAAAGAAACCAGCTGGGGTTGGTGGAAGTGAGGAAAGTAGTGAAAGGGAAAGATCAAAGCAAGTCAAAGGGCATAATAGTAAGAGAGGTTCGGGTGCCAATGACATGGAGACCAACAAGAAATCTTCTGCCTCGAGTTCTGGAACTGGAAAATTCTCCAAACTTTTGGTACTCTATTGTGAATCTGGTTTATTAGCTTGCCTTTTTTTTTTTTTTTTGCTTATTTGAAATTGACAAAAACTAATTTGGTATTACAATTGTGTTTTTGACAGGAAGGGGTAGTGTTTGTGCTATCTGGGTTTGTGAATCCTGAGCGTGGCATTTTGCGATCGCAGGCTTTGGAGATGGGAGCTGAGTTCCGGCCTGACTGGAACTCAGGCTGCACACTCTTAGTTTGTGCATTTTCTAATACCCCGAAGTTTCGACAAGTTCAGGCTGATTGTGGGACTATTGTTTCAAAGGTTTATTTTATTCATCTTACTTCCAAAGTCCACATTTGTTTGTTTTTTATTTTGTTCATGCATTGTGTTATATACTGTCAACGGTTTAAAATCCATTGATTTTGTAGAAAGACTTTTCAGTATGTTTTGGCTACTCTAACCTCCAGATGAAAATTATAGGAAGATCTGGCAACATAGTCTTTTCTTTGTGCTCCATTCATAATCTAAAAAAATTCCTTAAAATATTAGATAGATCTTACTTATTGGGAGCATCATTAGATTATTTGTTTCTAAAATTTCTCCATTTGTTCATGTTAGGAATGGATATCAGAATGTCATTCGCAGAAGAAACTTGTGGACATTGAAAGTTACCTCATGCATGCTGGGAAACCATGGCGTAGAAGCAGTGTTGCACCTGAAACCAGTGCCGGTAATATAATCATTTGTACATAATTAGCTTAAATTGATTGGTGATCATGGTGATTTTGGTAATTTATTATAATTTGGAATTGCTAAGGACTGATTAAAAGTTTTGACATGTTGAGCTGAGGTGAGCTTGTAGCTTATTTACATAAGTGTTTAAACTTTCACAAGATTGTATCTTTGTTGGGATATTTGTGTTGTTGCTTATCGAAAGTGTGAAGGCCTATTAAATTTACTGTATTCTTCAAGGTATTGCGGACCTTGTGTTTTAATCCTATCGTACGCTCGACGAATGACTAAATCACGCTGTGAATTTCAACTGTGCATGCAGAATTAAAAGAGTCCCCGCCTAGAAGATTTCAGAAGAAAGATGGAGGATCACACTCTAAAGCAACTACGTCAGCTATTTCGAAGGTACATTTTTAGAACATAGTTTGGTATTGGTGCAATTAACTTCTCTCTGGTCTGTTCTGAGTGTTTTCCCTATCCCCGTACATAACAGAACAGAGATTCTAATCGTGCCAAAACACACTTATCTCCTTCCAAAGTGAAGAATTGGGCAATTGATGATTTGGACAATACAATTTCCTGGCTGGAGAGTCAAGAAGAAAAAGTAAGTCACCGAGTTATCTACGTAATGCAGTTTGTGACTCAGAAAGTTTATCTTTGCCCTCTTCTTTTACAGCCAGAGCCGAGTGAGATAAAGAAAATAGCTGTCGAAGGGGTTCTAACGTGTCTGCAAGATGCCATTGATGCTCTTGAACAAAAGCAGGTACCATTGCAAATAACCCACATTGCTTGTGTTAATGTAAAGCGGAGGAGAAAATTTTAAAGAGAGGAAAAATAACAAGTAATTGATTCAGTGTCATGTATAATTGTCGAAAAAATGAAGTTTCGTTCTGAGTAGTTAACAGTTACTAGTATATGCATGTAGAACTTTAATTTGGACCCCAACAGTGTACAAAATCCATTCTCTTCTTTATTATATCCTCTATAGTTAGAGTGCTAGAGTGCTATCAAAAACATTGATTTAATTTATTTTCTAAATCATTATGTTATTAACAGGAGGTAGGGAAAATAATTGAAGAATGGAAATTCGTCCCTCGTGTGGTGAAGGAGCTAGCGAAACTTGAGGGAATGGGAGACAATGACTCCTTGATATCAAATGAAGATCTTTACAAGCAAGCTATGGAGTGCAAAAGGGCATATGAGAAGGAATTTGGTAGTTTAGAAGATGATGATTCGACGGAGAAGAAGAAAAAGCCCAAGACTAATGAACAAAAGAGAGGTGAAAGAGGGACTGGGTATGACAGTGATGAAACTATAGAGATGACACCAGAGGAAATAGATCTTGCATACAATGCTGTATCTTCTAAGCTCCATAAATACTAACTCAGTTACTGGACTCTCTCATCTCGAGGAAGAAAGTCTGTATGTTTGTTCAATTTCCCTTGTCGTTTTTTTAGTTTTTGAATGAATATATTGTCGTTTTAGTTTTTTTTTGGTTTAATGCATATATTGTCGTTTTCTTGTCCTTTGAAGTTTTGGTAAGGATAAGGCTAATTTAAGACCAATAACATTGTCGTTAAACACTTTAAGCAATCGGAAGTTATATACCCAATTGAGAAAGACAATCAAGTAAAGTATTGTCACCAAAGGAGGAAGACCCACTTGTAAAGAATTATTATTTGAATAATTTAAATTAGAATGCAAGTTATCTACATTAAATGACACAATCCACTTTATTACCAAATTTATGAGCATTTAAACTATGTGAACTTGCATCACTATAAAGATAGGGTTAAGTACATTAATAAAGAAAAGCTATACGCTAGCTTGATTATTAACCCTAACAAGATAATTGTGAATTATAGTTTATTTTTATTATACTTTTTTTTGAGTACAAAATGCTGACAAGTACTATCAAATTTTATATATTTTAATTTAATAATTATTATAGAAAATTATTATTCATTTATAAAATGCTACCTTAAATGATGTTGTTGGGCACAATGCCTAATAACAATACTTTTTCATTTTATTTTTTTTTACTAATAGTTGAGATATCACTTGATTATAGACACCAATCCCAATAACAATATTTTCTCAGCTAAGTTAATAGTAGGTGTGTTCATCAAATCGCCTACACTCAGGGCCGGCCCTGAAATGTAGTGGGCTATAAGGTAAAAATTATTTTTTGGGCCCTTATTTAGAAAAAAAATGGTATTTTTCAAAATCAGCAAAAAAATTGTGTAATTTTAAAAGGGCAAAATTTTTTTTTTGGGCCCCTGGACTAGGTGGGCCCTAGGCACAGGCCTAGCCCGCCTATGCCCAGGGCCGGCCCTGCCTACACTGCATGAAAAATGTAGTTTAAAATTCTTTATAGTGTGATTGTGGTTTTTATTTTGCCAAGTCACGCAGTGCGGTGCAATTTACGATTTTAAATTTAATAATTACAATTTAAATTACACTGTACTACAAAGTTACCAATTTTTACAGTATAATTTTTATTGTATTTTTTCATATAAAGACAAATACATATAGTATATGTGTATATTATATTATTTTTTAGAGACAAGTTACTATAATGACTTAATAATTAGTATGTATGATATGATATTAATATTTTAAGACGATTTTTTTTATATTGTTAAAATTTTATTAGATTGACTTTAAAATTATAACATGATAATATGATGATAGTGTAAATTGCTCAAATTGAATTGCACAATACTACAATACTGCATTTTTGCAGTGTTATTGTTGCGGGTTTAAGATTTCGGATACGATTACAGTTTAAAAAATTACAAAAATCACATATGCAAAAATCACATATGCAGTTTGATTTGAAAAAAATATTACTACCCACACCACTCACAATATTTGGGATTAAAATATTTTTTTGAAAGAAAAATTCACTTTGGCTGCTTTTACAAAATCAATTGTTCACCAACTACTTTTTTTTTTCCTCTAGTCACCAAATATTCAAAAGGTACTCAAGTGACACGTCGTTTCAAAATAAACGACAAACAATACATAAAAAGTCATAAACCCTAGAGAGAAAGAAACTACAATAAAAGTTTCACAAAAGGTAAAACTCGCGGTCGTTTCGTAGTAACTACAATACAATACAATTTATATTTTGATTTTTATTTTTAATTTTGAGATATAAATATAAATAATATATTTTTGTTCGTTTATTTATTTTTTAGCGTCTTCTTCTTCGGCTTCTTCTTCCTCACAGTAGGGTTGGGTTGCAGTAGATAAACGCCACCACTCCTTTTCATCATCATCGTAACCCTCTCAACACCACACCTTCGTTCTTTACTACTCTCACTTCCCCTCTGCAACAATGGGTGCCTCTCTCCCTCCCAAGGAGGCCAACCTCTTCAAACTCATCGTCGTAAGCTTCGATTCCCTACTATTCTCATTTTTATTTTTTTTTATTTTCTTTCAATCGCTACAAGATCGAACTGTGTTTTTTCTATCTTTTTCACTGCTTAAATAGAATCAAAACCCTAGTTTATTTATTTATATGTCTTTTATTTTGATTTCGTTTGTTTGATTGTTTCACTCGTGTTGTGTTGTTTGAATGCTGGATGAATTGACAGGCATGTAAAAGTTTTGATATTTATGATCGCTTTTGTGTTTTTATTACAAAATGAATGATTGAATCAATTGGGTATGGTTTATTTTGGCGAATTGTATATAGTTTGGTTTGTTACGGCGGAAGAGCATAGTGGGGCAGGGATCGTAATGTTCAAATTTTTGATTTTTCTTCTTTCTTATATTAGTTAAGTTTTGAACTTTGTTATTGGATCAATTGTAAGAATTGTTTGTTTGACTAGAAGAATGTAGAGAAGTTGAAATGAGAACTGGTTGGTGGTTAAAATAGAATTTTTTAATGTTAAATTTCATTTTCAGTAGTTGATGCAATGTAGTAGATAGATTACAAAACTGGAGAGTGTCTACTATCTACTATCAAGTTAACCTGATAGAGACTGAAGAAGTCAGACTTGTGGCGTTATCTTGCTGATGTCGTTTTCTTTTATTATCCATTTGAGTCTGTTTCAAGTTTAGATTTTATGAATGTCTGAAAACGTAGCTATGGGCTCTCCAATGGGATTGATTGTTTCTATTATCTTAATTTAAATTCTTTTATGGCGTTATCCTCTCTGTGAACGTGGTTATTTGTGTGTATGAGGAAGAATTCGTTTGAAGGAATATTCCACGAACAAATTCATTTAGGATTGATGAAAAATGGCTGCTGCTGTAAGCTGCCAGTTTATTTGCAATATAGTCGTGCTATTATCTTATTGTGCTGGTTTATGTAGTTAATTTTCTTTTTTTTTTTTAAAAAAAACTGGCAATTTAATTTACATAATCCAGTTGACACCCTCTTCTTTTCTTGCCATAGTGTTTATCAAATCTCATATTTTGTTTCAGAAATCTTATGAGACAAAACAGTATAAGAAGGGGTTGAAGGCTGCGGACTCCATCTTGAAAAAGTTTCCAGACCATGGAGGTATTTTCTGTTTCATGCAATATGTACTTTGGTACTCCACAATTAGCTGATCTAGCTATCATTTTATTCAGTTTTGTTTCCTCTGTTTGTGTTCTTTGCTTTTGCCTACACATGTATATATGTTTTTTTTGTATTACTTTTTCTGTATTGGAGAATTGACAATTTCAGCATTCATTTTTTTGGTAAGTTTTATTAATTATTCTTATGCATGCACCTCATGCTTATGGGATCTATTGTTGTGTTTCTTGAAGATTTACTTATCATTATCTTGCTATTTTATACTTATTATTTTCATTGGGATCAATTTCAAACTAAATTAACTCCACTTACATTTCCTTTGTGTTTTTTTGGTTAGAAACTTTATCAATGAAGGGGCTGACACTAAATTGCATGGACCGTAAATCTGAAGCATATGAGCTTGTTCGGCAAGGATTAAAGGTGAGAGTGTTGTCTTAAAATTTTAATGTTAATTTTGTCTCAAAGTCAGTAGGTCTTATGTTCTGTAACGCTTTTTTGTCTCTTTGCAGAATGATCTGAAAAGTCATGTATGCTGGCATGTTTATGGTCTTCTTTATCGGTCCGATAGAGAATACAGGGAGGCAATCAAATGCTACAGAAATGCACTGAGGATAGATCCAGACAATATTGAAATTTTGCGGGACCTGTCACTGTTACAGGTATGTTTTTGATGTTAATTTTCTTCTTTTAGAGACTTATGCTCTGTTGGTAACTTGAAGAAAATATTGAAATCGAGCATTTTTGTTTTCTGTTTCAAAGTTAATTGGAGTACATGACTCTTGTTAAATATTCCTGCTAACATCATGCTTATTTATTACATCAGTTATGTGATCGTTTTTACAACAAACATTTTGTTGCTTAGTTCCTTGATTTGATATAGGTAATGATGGCTCTTTATATTTTGTGTTACAGGCGCAGATGCGAGATTTGGCAGGTTTTGTTCAGACAAGACAACAACTCTTGTCTCTAAAATCAAATCATCGTATGAATTGGATTGGTTTTGCTGTTGCTCATCATTTAAATTCAAAGTATGAATTTAATCTTAATTATTAATATTTTATCTTTGTAGTACTGGCCATCATTTACAGTGGCCAACTTAAATTATTTTTCTTGTTGGTCCCACTTACCATTGTTACCCTACTATATAATTGAAGTTTCTAGAAACTCAACCGAGAAGTTTCTAAACTTATGTTCCCTCATCCATAATCCAAATAGAATTTTTCTTTATACACAACTGGAAATTTGTAGAATGAATTTCTGGTTATAGATTATAGATCTATTGACTTCATGTTCAAACTGTGCTTTTGACATTGGTCATTCTGCTGTTGAGTTTTGCTGATGCCTAGTCATGGTTCATGTAGCTGTTCTTAGTAAAAAATTACACCTGTGAATCAGGTTCTAAGGTTCTTGTCAGAAAGTCAGTTACATAAAGTAATGCAAGCTGAACTTTTAAAAAAATCTAGATCTAAAATGGAAATTAAATTCATTCTGTGCTTTAAGAAATTCTTCCTCTCTTTTGTTTATGTTTTTAAGTATTATGTATGTATACAATCATACTATTATTTTTTTTTCTTCTCTATGAAGCATACACAAATATGTAAGGATAAGCATCTTTACTTTTTTTGGTGAATTAATTCTTCTTGGTTGTGCCTTTGGGTTATTAAGTTTGACTAAGTTTTGGTCTACTAAACTTTTTTGTTTTCGTGTTAGTGCTTTAAAAGCAGTTGAAATTCTTGAAGCATATGAAGGGACGCTAGAAGATGACTTTCCTCCTGAAAATGAACGTTGTGAGCATGGGGAGATGCTTTTATACAAGGTATTCTAAGTGGTAGCTTCCTTGTATTATGTTATATGTTATTGTAGATCTTATGGGTGATTAGTTTGTCTATTGTGCTGGTGTGACTGTTACTATCTATTTATGTCTCAGGTTTTCCCTACTTATCTCTCTTCTTTTTTCAAGGTTCTCTTGATTTTGTAAATGTATGCACAGCTCTTACGTTATCTGACTTTTTTTAAAAAGCTGCTTCTGTATGGTAAATAGGTATACATATATATAAAAATATGTTTATTATTTTTTAAGAGATAAATACTTATGTTTATGAATGCAGTAATTTACTTTTTCTTGTTAGTTACGATTCTTCTAGTTTGGTGCGCTTTGAATCAATGGGCTCTACGTTTCACACTTCAAATGAAACAACTTGTTAACGTCTTATGGTCCCATGCAATGGTTCTAATGGCGATCTTTATCAATTTTATTTTTCAGATTTCTTTGCTAGAAGAATCTGGTTCCATCGAGAGAGCTCTTGACGAGTTGCGCAAAAAAGAGCCAAAAATAGTAAGTTTCAACTGCTATATTTCTTGAGCTTTATGTCTTGAGCGTGCATATCTCAAGTGCTTACCATTTATTATTATGTCTTTCAAGGTTGATAAATTGGGTGTTAAAGAACAAGAGGCTTCTCTTTTAGTAAAGCTTGGTCGCTTTGAGGAAGGTGCTACTTTGTTCAGGGTTCTACTTTCTATGAATCCAGACAACTACGGGTATTTATGATGCTTGATTTTATTTTATTTTTATCAATTCCTTGGGGAGATTTGCTTCATGTTTTGTTATTGATTTTTTGAGTTCATTTTCAGATACTATGAAGGTCTTCATAAGTGTGTTGGACTCTATTCTGAAAATGGTCAGTATTCACCTGATCAAATCGAACAGCTGGATTCATTGTACAATTCCCTTAGGCAGCAATACAATTGGTCTTCTGCTGTCAAGGTAAAAAGTTGTTTGATTTTATTTGAACTTTGCTCTGCTTTCCATGCAATGGTCACCTTTTTGTCTTTGCTATGAAGCCTTTTGCACAAACTTGTAAGAACACTGGGCTTTATTCTATTCAATAGTGTGTACTGCTGTGATGGAGTTGTTTGTAATCTCTTTAAGTTTGAGGTTCTTTGGTTGCTGTAATTTTGTAAACTAGATTCTGTGTTCTGCACTAGTTAATTTTTAAATTTGTACACTAGATTATTTTTGGTAAATGATTATTAATAAACTGCTGTTAAATTAGTTTCAAGGGGCTGGCCTTTTGATTTACTATTAATTTCTAAATTTCTTCATGGTATAGATACCATTGTTCCATTTCAGACACGATTTTGTGTCACATTTACTTACTTTTAGAAATGCTCGGCTACAACTTCCTCAAGTGATTTAAGTGGTTAATGCAATTAAATTAGCGTGTAGCTACTATGTTTTTCCAGCATTAGAATGACCATGAGCATTATTTTTTTAATGCTCTTGTTGTTTCTGGACTTATCACTGAATCTTTGTTGGGTTGGGTGTTTCAGAGAATACCGCTCGACTTTCTGCAAGGTGACAGATTTCGAGAAGAAGCAGACAATTATATTAAGCCCCTCCTTACTAAGGTATCTACGGTTCCTTTCTTATTACTCTAACTGGTTTTTTATACTTTATGGCAGCTTATATTCTTCATGCTTTCAGGGAGTCCCGTCATTGTTCACTGATCTTTCTCCATTGTATGATCATCCTGGCAAGGTTGCTCCTCATTCTTCTTGATTCCTTCCATTTTTTTTAGAAGCAAAGAAAAAGTATGTTCTGTAGGTTTAAGTTATGCCTTTGTCACAACTCTTTTCCAGGCAGATATTCTTGAGGAACTTATTATTGAACTGGAGCATGCAGTTAGAACAACTGGTCAATTCCCCGGGAGGTAAGCTGTGTCAGCAATTATTTGCATTATTGCAGTTCACGTTGAAACATTCATTGACTTCACTTAAGCCTATTTGGAAATAGTTAACAAGTATATTTTCTAGTAATTTAATGCTATTTCCATAATATGGAATTGCATAAGAGTTGTCTTCTGGATGTGGCTTAGTTGATTAGCGGATTGGGTTATTGAGGTTGCAGTTTTCTTCCTCCACCTCCATTCTCATCTTTGTATTTCCTTTCATTGATTCACTCTGGTTCTGTGATATTTTTTCTCGGTTGAGAATCTTGATTTTTGGGAAGTATAATGTTCATTCAATAAAAAGTTACATATTTCCAAATGAAATAAAATGTTTATAGTTTATAGTTTTCTGTATTTGTTTAGCTTTGTTTTGTGTTGTCTGATTTGGTGGAATAAATTTGACTTATCTTTTTCATGCTCTCTTTATATACTAAATTAACAGCCAATCGTATTTCTGTCATACTCAATCTGATGATGTAAGCAATATGCTTTTAGATTTGGGGTCAGTGAGTGTGTCACGGTATTATTATAAAATTATCTCTATGCTTAAAGATTTTAGTTGTTAATGGAGAATGCTCTATTTTGCTCAAAACTTTCATCTTGCAAGTGCCTTTTTTGTTAAGCAGCATGATTTTGTGGCCAGAGGCATCCATTTGGTAATTCTTATTGATGATGCCTTTTTTTTCTTCTTAATATTTACTTCAAATGCAGGTCAGAGAAAGAACCTCCTTCAACTCTTATGTGGACCTTATTCCTATTAGCACAGGTTTGCCACCTTTAATTCTGTTCCCTTTGCTTCCCCTTTATATTTTTGCTTGGGTATTTTTTTTTTTTGCTTAGAATTTCTGTCTGGATCCAGCATTACGACAGACGGGGACAATATGAAATTGCTCTTTCTAAAATTGATGAGGCCATTGAGCACACCCCAACTGCGATTGATTTATACTCTGGCAAGGTTTGTTAAGATTCTCAAGGAAACATTTTTTTAATGTAAATTTTTCTTGACATGTTTTAAGGATTTTTTGTCCATACAAAGTTTTAATTTTTACCCCTTCTCAATCTTATAGCATAGAATTTTTACTGTTGAAATCAATGTTAGTCGACAAGTTATAGGAGTTTGTGCACGTTAGTGTATCTGTAGATACACATGTGACATGAGGATATATTTTGAAATGATCATTCCTGGTGATTCTTGTCTTGAGGAGATTTAATATTGTTGGCTAGAGGTTTTTCACATGCGTTTACCCTAGAGTTTGTACGATTTACTTTTGTGAATTGGTTTAGCTTAATTGTAAAGGGTATCCTTTGGATCGTCCAAATAAGAACTTAACTGGAGTTGTATCTTTAGCTGTGTTGCCCAGGGAAATAGGATTTGATCCTCTCTCGTGCACAGTCCTCTTCTTTTCAATGTTATTGAGCTTATAAAATTTTTGAGTTAGCAGGATTGTTAATTATTTTTTTTCTTCCTTTAAAATTTGAAATTTTGTCTTTTATTACAGAGCCGAATTTTGAAGCATGCTGGTGATTTGGCTGCTGCTGCTGCATTGGCAGATGAAGCTAGATGTATGGATCTTGCTGACCGCTACATCAACAGTGAATGTGTTAAGCGTATGCTTCAGGCTGATCAGGTACTGAAACTGTCCTTTCCACCAATGATCATTTGAACTTATTATGAATTGTTCGTTCTTTCTGTGGCTTTAGATGTTTTGCATGTGCTTCATGTTGCATTTTCTATTTCGCAGGTGACTTTAGCTGAGAGAACTGCTGTGTTATTCACTAAAGATGGAGATCAGCATACCAATTTGCATGACATGCAGTGCATGTGGTATGTCTCTATTCACGGCTCGATCTATTTACTTGTTGAAGCAATTTATGTTGGTTGTTGCTTCTAAGTATTTACTGTTGTATTGCACTTTGAAGGTATGAGCTGGAATCTGGTGAAAGTTACTTCCGTCAAAGTGATCTTGGTCGGGCTTTAAAAAAATTTCTAGCTGTAGAGAAGCACTATGCTGATATCACCGAAGATCAATTTGACTTCCATTCTTATTGTTTGAGAAAAATGACTTTACGTACATACGTTGAAATGCTTAAATTTCAAGACCGATTGCATTCACATCCATATTTTCATAAAGCAGCAGTTGGTGCAATTAGGTGAAGTATTTTTATTGGGTTCCACGTTCGATTTCTCATGATGTACTATAAATTTTTCCTTGATTGATTTTGTTAACTTGACAATAAATGTTACTTTTTTAATTGGAAATTAAAGTTGGTTAGTTGAAAAAAAGAGCACGTGCAGTTGCGGAATTAAGACCTCTCTAGAGAGGACTGAATGAGTTTGCAGGAATGAATTGACAATTAATATGGATTAGACATCTGACCATTGGTTTATTTCTAGGGCTAAAATTCAATTTGGTATATTGCCAGTTATGCTGGGCTGTATTGTATTATTCTTGCAAAATTTTTATTTTTTGCTCTGTATTTATATGTTGGTTGTGGGTTTTCATCTACCAGATGCTATATAAAGTTGTATGATTCCCCTCCAAAGTCAACCACTGAGGAAGATGATGAGATGTCCAAGTTGGCTCCTTCCCAGAAAAAGAAAATGAGGCAAAAATTGAGAAAAGCAGAAGCTCGGGCGAAGAAAGTAATGTTTCTGACTTCTGTAGCTTTTCTGACCATTCTTCTACAATTCATTTCCATCCTAACGTTGAGCATTCTTTCAGGAGGCCGAAGTTAAAAATGAAGAATCCAATGCTAATAGTGTCTCAAAGACTGGGAAACGAAATGTGAAACCTGTTGATCCAGATCCCCATGGGGAGAAATTGTTGCAGGTTCTGTGTGACTTTATTTATTTATTAGCTTCCTGAACCGTCTTTTCCATTTTTCGTTATTGTACATCTCTAGGAAGAGTGTTTCCCTGTCTGATATTTATGTGTTTATTCAGGTGGAAGATCCACTTTCAGAAGCTACAAAGTACTTGAAGTTGCTTCAAAAGAACTCTCCTAACTCGTTAGAAACTCACTTGCTTTCTTTTGAAGTTAATGTGAGAAAACAAAAGATTTTGCTTGCTTTTCAGGTAAGCTTTTTTTTAAGCATGCAGCTGAGAAGCTTGCATTTTGACTCCTCTTTTTCTCTTGAGGTGCATAAAAGGTCAATTGATGATTAATTTGTCTTTGGACTGTAGGCTGTAAAGCAACTACTGAGGTTGAATGCCGAACACCCAGATACACATCGCTGTTTAGTATGTATCTCTGTTATATATGGCCATGGTGTTTGTACATGTCCTTATCAGTTTTTGATGATTTGTTTATTCCCTTGAACTTATTGTTAAACTGCTTGAATATAGATTAAATTCTTCCATAAAGTGGACTCGATGCCCACTCCTGTTACAGATGCTGAAAAACTCATTTCAAGTGTCTTGGAAGCAGAACGCCCGACAATAAGGTTCTTTCTCTACTCTATACTTTCTCTTTTTTGTGCCTATACATATTTAATATTAAATTAACTGTTTATTTTCTTTTTTAATAGTGGTTTGCATGAGAAATCTCTGATCGAGGCCAACAAGATTTTCTTAGAGAAACATAAAGGTGGATTGTCGTCAAACTTATTCAATTTAATTCAGTGCATAGTTCATCATGTCTAGTGCTGTTTTGGCTAAACTTTTCCCCGGCTTCCTGCAGATTCCTTAATGCATAGAGCTGCTGCTGCCGAACTACTGTATACTTTACAGCCTGACAAGAAAGCTGAGGCTGTTAAGCTAATTGAAGAGGCAACAAACAATCCGGTGCCAAGGTAATAAATGTTGTATGTTGCTTTGAGGAGTTTCATTTTTGCTTGACATGTATTCATTGCAGAAATGGAGCACTTGGGCCTATTGGGGAATGGACACTTGAAGATTGTGTCAGAGTCCACAAACTCCTAGAAACAGTTCTTCCTGACCATGATGCTGCTTCGAGTGAGTACCAAAAAGCTCACAATTGACACATGGAAAATTGTGTTGATGGTGCCTAACTTACATACACTTGTTTTCTTGTAGGATGGAAGGAGCAATGTGCCAAGTACTTTCCATACTCCACATACTTGGGGGGCAGACTCAGCTCTGCCATGCCCAATTCTGTGTACAACCAAAGTAACAACTCAGAAAACGGAAACCATTTGGTAGCTGGGAAAACTGCAGATTCTTCTCTTGCGTTAAATGGAAAGCTAGAGGCATTTAAAGATCTCACCATCTGACTCTGATATTGAGGCTAAAAGTTCAGTTCAAACATTTTTAGAGTTGCGCTTTCCGGGGGGTACTGTCATGGACCTAACCAAGCTGAGAAACAATCATCCAGTGTTGGGTGTTGCAGCTCATTCGGAGTGGACTGCGCGAACGAGTTACTGGTGATTCCAGTTTTACCAATGCTCTTCAGATTAGTTTTTCTTTAAACCCCAGTTCTACCTCGTCAACTGTGAAAATGTATTCCTTCCGCAAATGTGTATAAATACTTATTTTATTGTGCTTCTAGAGTTGGAATTTTCTGTCATTTTCTCAAAATTTTATCACTTTTCATCTTAGACGGGATGATTCTCGGGTTTTTGGGTTTGCTTAGGATGAGCTGAATTTTTTCTTCTTAATTTATTTTTATGGTTCTAGATCCGGTCAGCGTGTTGTATTTTGCCCATTTTATTGACTTAATTGGTATGTACAAACAGCTTATTATGTCAAACAATTTTGCCATGGAACTTTTAAATTAGCCAATTTGCAGCTTTTTTATTTTGAATAATTTGCAATTTTGCTATGGTTTTATATAATCCATCATGGCTGTTTATCTAAACCTTTTTATTCGAAAAATACAATCCACTTTTCTACCCTTGGTAATCATAGTGAGTCATTTCATGTAAATCAACTAAAAAGGAAAAGGAATAAGGTAACTCTTTTATAAGACGGGCATTTGGCTACGGAGACTTAGCCAAAACTTGGTTTAAGCCATAAGCATCAACAGAGGAAGCTTTATGTACAAATTTTCAGTAATAAATCACTTGGTTCAACAGAAAATAAATTGCAAGGACTTGACTTCATTTTCACCCATAATAATAATATTATATAATACATTTGCAACTTACAAGGATCAAAAGTTCATCCAACCACGACAGGATTAAAGATGTAGCAGTGGAAAGACAGCAACATGTGAAAACGTGTTCCCTGTCAATTTTCACAAAGCTCTATAAATGTCAAAATGGAGAGAGTTGAGGAGAAACTCAACTTCTTTAACAATATAGGAAAAGCTTAGATACAACTGTTCTTTCTGCATACCCCCCCTGTTTTATTCTGGGCCCAAGCTTATTAGAATCAGAGACAGCCTTTCTCATCTATCTCACTGTATTGCCTCTGCAATACAGTATCAGGGATTTCCAGGAAATTTGCATTTGTTGTACCTAATCCCTGACTTTCAGTTCCTACAGAGATCGAGAATATCGGGACTAAAATCCATGCTTTTTTTTTTTAATGTTTAAACCGAAGGTGACCCATTGCCCATCTTTTCCTCCCTATTGCTAGCTGGAGTCTCTTGCCACCGGTGAAGTTGGGAGGAGCTCAGTAAGCTCTGCTTTACATAGAGGGCATGATGCATTGATTTTTAACCATTTGTCCACGCATTCAATATGGAAAACATGGGTACATGTTAGTTCTCGCAGCTCGTCGTTATCTGCATATCTTGCCAAGCATATACAGCAAACCTGCAGTACATTGACAGAGAAGACACAAGAACATCTCAGTTGGCAATTGCAGAGACAAATGCAAATAAGGAATTAAGAGGAGAAAAAGTTTGTAATAATCTAAATTGCTATTCATTAGGATATTAGTCTTACTCGAATACAGTTAACTGATATTAGCATAACCTAAATTAGATTTTGATAAGATAAACTTAATTTTGATTACGTAGTGATTTTCACCGTTGAGTAGCATATTGACTTACCGCATCTTCCCCAGAAATTTCACGCTCCTTTTCTGTACCTGCCGCCAAGATCCCACCTTCACCAACTCCAGAATCAAGCTCATCTTCATTACCATCTTCATGCTTCTTTAACTTGAACTTGTAGGTTGGCAGGGCATTAATCGTTTCAACGGTGGCTCCCCTTGTTTGAGAAAGATCCTCCCGAATGCCCAGCACAGAAATTATGCAAGGTAAGCAGCAACATATTGTTGCGCACAATATGAAAGGCATAGCATATCCTATGCAACTAAAGGTAAGGAACACTATGCACAACCTGTATAGCACACAATGCATAGTTAACTCAATCATTCTTTCCAGTAAAAACAAAGAGTAAAGTTTTCAATAAGTACCTATACAATTTAGGAGCATCAGCGGGGGAGGAGTGTCCTCCAAAAATCCACACATTGCCCACCACAAACCAGACAGCGAAAAAGCAATCCAATGCCATTTTGAAATGGTCCACAAAGCCATTAAATCTACAGAATAAGAATTATAATTAGTTTATGGTTTATCATAATCCCAGAAAGGATAGAAAAGTACAAACCATGATCAAATAATCAACCAAAATGAATTCAAGTACCGTGTACTTAAGGATCCTCCTGTTTGGTTATTCCTTGTGGGTGATTCAGGGGCTTGATTATTGCCTACGTCTGATGGTTGATTAACAAAAATAGCTGTATAAGATGCCAGTTCAGGAGGATTACTATGTGAAGAGCCTTGTTCGGGTCGAGTAGAATCTTGTTGAGTACTACGATTGCGGTTACGAAAACGCCAGTAAAGGATAGGAAGCATTGCAACACAGCCAGATGCATAACCAACAACCCATGCAAACAATGGGGCTTGTGGGTTCTCATCTCTTGATAACGATAAAACAACTACAGATGCTATAATCTGACTCACAGTGACAAATAGCTCCACTGAAATCCATAATGCAGAATTCAAGGGGCTCCTTCGACGACGACCATATCCGTCACCTCTCCTCATAAACGAAGAACTCCTTGTGTTTAATCGGTTTGTGGAGGAGGAAGTAGCTTGATAAGTGGAGACATTTGTACTGCTAGATGGTCTGTCAACATGCGGAGCTGTATCCATTGTTGGATGATGATCATCATGAGATGAGCTCGATGAAGCATCATCATTTCTAGTTATGTCAATTGTGTGCTCACGACTTGTATGACTTTCCATTCGCTCCGGTAACAAAGGGAATTGATCAGTTTCAGTCGCACTATTAGGATCCAGAGAGGAAACGTCCATCTAAGTCCACCACCAAATTAGAAGGCGAGAAAGCATAGATTGAGAACCTCAAATTTTCCAACTTCTCAACTTATCCCCTAATTCACTCTCTTAATATATAGATTGAGAAATCTTATCTTTATATGCACATTGAGTTACACCATATACCTGATCACACACCAAACAATCTGAAAGGTCCAACAAACTCTTTACTTTTCATATACAAGCTGTGAAAGAACAAAACAAGAATTAACTCTTCTGATTCCTTCAAAATCCAAACCATGAAAGAGACATAAATTTACTCAAAACAAGTTCTTGTTTTTTTCTGATACGTACCAATCACATTGCATACTGCAAGGGAGTAAAAAGGCTTTTGTATAACATAGAAAACAGAAATGGGCAGTTACTTTTTCACTTTGTTGGCATACATACTAAGGAAATCACATAAGAGTTGCTAAGTAAAAACGGAAAATACTTGAAAACAATGAAAGATTAGAGATCCACATGCTAATTTCACAAAGGCGAAATAAGAAATATGAATAAATTATCCACATTTACTTAACCCCAAATTTCTGAAAAATGTAAGAGATGGGTTGTGATCAAATTTGCATACTTGAAACCAAACCACATGTCATTATGAAGCTCTGAAAGAAAAAGTCAATGCCCAACAGCCTCAAAACACATAAACGCACCAAGTGAAGATACGAAATTCAAAGTACAATTCCACAAAATAAAATCATACGCAAAAACCCAGATGGTCAAAAAATAATCGAAACCCACTAAAAAGTCTCCACCACCAAACCAATCGAACCAACCAATGACAAAAATCACTCAAATACTGCAAACCCACTAAAAAGTTTTGAAATTGAGCAACAAAACAGAAAAGATCACATGGAAATCCAAACCCTTAACACAAATTTGAAAACACACCCCAAATGACACAAATTTAGTGAAAATTACGAAAGAAAGTTCGCACCGTATTCAAATTGGATACCACAATAGAGTATCGACGAATCCCAACTGACTTTCTTCGCCTTTCTCTTATAAATTCTCGGTTAGAAAAGGGGGAAATAAAAATCAACAGCGTCAGCTTTTGTGCTCCATTGCTCACGCAAGCTCGTTTGGAAAGAGACGAGTAAAACATTCAGATCATATGAGCTGTGGCAGTGATTACCAGATGATCTATACCGTTCGATTATGAAGTTTGATACGATCAAAATGATCGAACGGCTATCGCTAACTTTATTTGGTTTGAGAAATTAGGAGTTTGCACTTTAATTTTATCTTGTGGGTCCTAGTTACTTACTGTTGAGATGGTTTATAACCGTCGGATCTTCATGGATATTCCTTTCAATTGGTAGAGAGGTTTGTTTAGGTATTTGATCCGACGCTTCATATTGATTTTTGTGAAAATTCAATTTGGCTTTTAAGCTTTTCTAGTCGTTGATTTTGGGCCGTTGATCATAGTTGTCCAAGTAACGATACGATTGGGTCAGGACAAAACTACAAACAAATAACAAGTTGTCGTTTTCAAAACGCAACAAAAGTTTGAAGTTTGAACGACGAGTCGTTTTTATACATAAACGACGACGAAAACATGAGAATGTGTTTGTTTATTCAAACAAACGACTATTAAATTAAAAATCAATAAAACTAGTTGGGCCGAAATGTTATTTGTAAATTTGTAATGACTTTTGTTTTGAGGAAATTACACTCTATATCTTTTGGGAATTTTACAAAAATACTGTTTTTGGACCAAAACTTTACAATTATACTGGGACACGGCAAAAATAACATTTTTACTGCCCCAGCCCAATTTCATTACTTTTGTATCAGCTTCAAGCCCAACAAAGATAACATTTATGCCGGTGTGTGTGGGGAAACAACGTTCTTCGTGTGTGGGGAGACACGAGACGGAAATCACCAAGAAAAAACCATTAAACCTAACAAGAATAAACAAAAGCGATAAAATCGACGTCAATAAATAATCATGGCAAAACAATAGTAAAACAACAGTAAAACAACACTAAAACAATCAAAAAAAACAAAAAGAAAAATGATTAAAAAAAACAAACAATCTGGCTGCACAACCTCAACAATTGGATGCAAAATCAACTATATTTGCGAGCCTATTCCTAGAAAATTATAAAAAAAACTACTAAAACAACACTGAAACAACACAAAAACAAATGAAGCAAATTTAACTACTTAGAAAAATATAAAAGAAACACACACCTCCATCTTCCACACTCACAGACATAACCATCACAACAACACGAGAACACCCAGAAAATACCTATTAATTCAAATAAATAAATCATGAAAAACAACAGTAAAACAATACTAAAACAATACTAAAACAAAAAAAAACAATAAAAAAATGATCAAAAATTAACTATGTTGTGCACATCCTCAATACTAAATGCACTATATTTGCAAGAAAAGTTCTAGAAAATTAGAACAAAAAAAAACCACACTAAATCTTATATTTTAAAAAAACGTAACTAAGAACTTCAAAAAATTAAAAAAAAAAAAAAAGAAAGAAAAGAAAAGAAGATGAAGAAAAAGAAGAACTGAACATGAAAAAAAAAATAAAAATCATGAAAAACAACAGTAAAACAATACTAAAACAATACTAAAACAAATAAAACAATAAGAAGAGAGAATAACCACAAACCTTTGTAAACCAGAGAAGTGTAATCAGCTGCAGATTCAGTAAGTGGGACAAAGCTCAAAAATTGTTAGGATTGGAAGAATGAAGAGGATGAGAAGAGAAAAGGGTCTAGTGGGAAAACCCATTTGGGGTTTGGAGAAAAAAAAATGAACTTTTTTTGAAAGATCAAATCATGACAGTTTTTTTTGGAGATTTTAGTTGATTTTCAGAGATGGGTTTTGGTTTGAACAGAGGAAAAAGAAAGAACTCAATAGAGATTTTTGTGATGTTATAACCCTATTGTGTTTTATCAAAGGGTTTTTAGTGCTGGCTGTCGTGGTGAATGTATTTTTTTATTATTTATTATTTTATTTATTTATTTACTTTTTAATTTTTAGTGTGGCCTACCGGAGATGCGCATAGTGGTGAGGCATCTTTTTATTTATTTATTATTATTTGCATAATTTTAAATAAATAAAAAAATTTATTTCTTGAAGAAAGGGATTGATGAGTAGAGTGTATTTGCGAGGAAAGGGATTGACAGTGAGAGATGGATAAATAAATAATATATTTTTAAATTTATAGAGTATATCACTATTTTAATAAGAAGCTCAAGGATCGAGGGGTACTATGGCTTAACATTTTAAAAAAGAAAAAAAAAAGATTGATGGGAAAGGACCCCATAATTGCCAAAAAAAAAAAAAAAAAAGACAAGACAAAAAAAAAAAAAAAAGACAGTACAAAAGTTGTATTTTCCGTGCAACAGTAATAATGTAATAAATGGGGAAAAAACAGTAGTGGGTGTAAATTTCCCTATCTTTTTTATATTGTTCTCTTTTATTTTTACCCTCTTTTTTAAAGTCTATCATTTTTACCTCTTTTTTTAAATATTGTACCAATTTTGCCCCTGTCACTTCAAGATACTTTCCATGTGACTCTCTTATGTCAGGGTATTTTGGGTACAATACATATAAAAAGAGGTATGTTTCAAATAAATATAAAATTAAAGGCAAATTTGGTTAATTGATTAATAAAAGAGGCATTTTTTAACTTACCCCATTTTATTTTTACTTTTACAAAAATAATTAATATTATTAAATTATATGTAAGTAATTTGGAGTATAAATAAATAAATACTTAAATTTAATTTTGATGCTAAAAGTACTTAAATTATTATATATTTATTAGTATGTTAATATTAAGTCAATACTTACACGTGATATTTTTTGATTAGTTGTGTTCATTAAACTAAAATATTTACACTATAAATTACTAATTATATATTTATTTCTTTGTTTGTTTCTTTATTAACAGATTGTACAATAGAGGATGATCTAAACAACAACATAATCAATTAAGCCGATTACATTGATAGACAAAACTAATTCCTAACAATGAATTATATATAAAAAAAAATAGTAAATAAGGGTTCATAAAAATCTTAGAATTAAGCGATAGTGGTCCAAGTAGGCAAATTAGAGGAGTGGTCATATAAAATGGGCAAAAACCTAAAGTCTATCGCAATTACTATTATTACAATAATAAAAACAAACAAAAACAGAAAGCAAACTATAAAATCAAACCAAATAAATCTGAAAGAACATCACCACTACAATCTCACTTCTCTCTCTCTCTCTCTCTCTCTCTCTCTCTCTCTCTCTCTCTCTCTCTCTCTCTCTCTCTCTCTCTCTCTATATATATATATATATATAATATAATTTATATATATATAGAGATATGCTAGTTCCATTGGCCTGTCTAGATTCATATATTATATGAATATATATCCGACTTGAAGACTAACATCTTTCATCTCAATAAAAAGAAAATATGACAAATTGAGAGAATAATAAAGACAACATCAATTAAAATACAAAGCAACATATATATTAAAAAAATATCATTAATTAAAAGAGGATAAAAATCATGTGTAGCATGACTACAAAAATCTATCTTATTATATATATGTATCTACCCTACGTAAATGCGATTACGTATATACATAAATAAATGATGGAAAGCTTTAACTGCTATGGCCGGTTTTATTATAGTTAAAATATATATGACAAAATATCATCTCAAAAATATATATATTACAATATAAATATATATATTATAATAATTAATATTTTTGCTATTAAATTTTTTATACTATTAAGTTGCACTGTTATAGTATACAACTCATAAATAGAGATGGAAATTGGTCAGTTAATGTACGGAGAATGCAATCCTCGCCCCCATCCCCGCTACTTATTTATACCCCCATCCCCGCCCCATCCCCGTCTAATAACCAACGGACTCGGGGTAGGGGAATACCCATCGGGTATCCATTAAGGTAAAATGAAAAAACAAATTAATTTAAAATAGTTGAAAAAAATAAGTTAAACCAATATTCTCACAAATATTTATTATGCATTCATAATAATTCATAGAAGATAAAAAATAAACTTACTTAAAAAAAGCATAACCTAATAGAAAATAAAAACTAAATATGTGTCAAAGTTTGAAAAAAAAACAAAAAAATTATATATATATATCTATATCGAGGTCGGATATGGTGCGGATAGTATTATCCCCGCCCCTACCCCATCTCCGCTTCGGTTATTGAAATTGTCCCCCACCACCGCCCCATTAACCACTAAGATCGGAATCCCCACCGCATTAGGGGCGGGTCCCCGCGGTATAAATTTCCATCTCTACTCATAAATAAGATTTCTCCAAATATAATTTTTACAATAACATAATTCTTTTATAGTAAAAAGAGTAACTGATAAATACATATAAATTAATTAATACATTTCACCCTTAAATCTATAAATATAAATTAATTAATACATTTCACCCTTAAATTTAAAAATATAAATATAAATTATTAAAAAAATATTTTATTCTATTATTCTTGTAAAAAGGGTGAATATTTAATTTATACATATTTATCAACTATCATCTATCATTTTACTCATTTTATGATAAAATTAAATAAATTATAGTTCAATAACTGTGTTAATATAAAATTATATTTCAAAGAGTATTAATAATGAACCATATACTATAAGGGCATATAACTTTATAGTGTAAAAAGTTTAATTAGTATCAAAAATATTAAGTAGAATTATCCCATATACTATTTTTTTAACTTTTTTTTTTTTTTAAAATTTACGGTTTGGGTTTCTAAAGTAGTTTTTTCGGTGATTTCTATGTGGGTTGCTATACGATTTAGGTTGCTTCGTAATATGCGTTTCTATGTAAAATTCCGTAAAAATACAAAACAAAAATATTTTAAAGTGTAAAAATAAAAAATCTCAAATATTCATTATTTAATGGGTTCATATATATATATATATTATTATCAAGTCAACAAGTTTGAGATGTACAATATACAAAAACTGCTACAAAAAGTAGCAACATAATTATATTATTAATAAACACTATATATTACATGTAATTATTATTAATTTAGCTGTATATATAAACTATATGATTAATTAACGACATATGGATAATTATGCTTTGCCTCTTAACTCTTGTCACATGAAACTACAGTCGAAACTATATAATTTACAGCGTGACATATATATATGATCAATTGTACGTTCAACACTTTTTTTTTTTCTTACAATTAATAAAATCAAATTGCTGTGTGTAGGCTTTCATCATGATTTTTTATTTACAAAATTTATATTTTGACCTTTGACCTAGATCATGAACTCAATAATTTCAGATTCCATTGCAGGTTAAATTTTTTCACTAATTTGCAATTTCATATTTATTAATAACCTAAACGATTTGTTCATATAATGGTTCTTTTTCGGCAAAACAATTATGAATACGATCGAAATAAAATAAAGAGATCGAACATATAAATCCCATTATAATATGTAGTTTTTGGTATAGACTTTCCAAGCTCTTATTAGCTCTTTGATGCTAATATATTGACCAATTGATACCTATGAGACCTTCCATATAAAAGTCTCGCACATTTGAGATTTAATTAATTAGGATATATAATTTGGGTAACTGAACTAAATAAAATTGGTAACAAAAATAAAATATTAACAATATAATAAGAATATGAGTCAATCAATCATAATATTGAATTAATCTGTTAGAAATTTCAATATTACATAAATATTCCAACATATTTGTATTATGGTCTCAAAACTATTTACTTATAATAATAACCTCTAATTTTCAATATTTTATACACTACTTTTATATCTATTTTTAACGGTATATATATTTTACATTTTTGAAAAATATTATACTTTTTAATTATTGCTTTCTTATATAATTTCTCTGAGAGTGTCGTTATCACACATCAAACATTTTCTCTTGTGTCCTATTTTGCATGATTAATTATATAGATACATCTTGGAGACTAAGGACATGGAGATCCATCCTCATGATGTATAATTATTAATTCAATTTTGTTTTTATTTACATGTCTACCTATATATTCCTTTATTCTTTCAAAAAATTAATCATTATTATTATAACTCATAACATATAATTCTATCTATTATATACTTTTAAACTATATATTTCTTATAATTAATGATCGGAAAGAATTTAGTCAAGTTTGTCATAAAAAGAGAATATTATTGATTTTTAATTTTATTATATATCATAATTAATATTATATATATACTTGATCATCATGAATATTCACTTGGCTACTCCGATACCTAATTTCTTCCCAAGCTTCCAAATATTCAACAAACTAACCATAATTAGTAGTGGAATTATTAATCCAAATCATTTCAGGTTCAAATTTAATGTTGTCAAAAACAAAGGTACGTACCTATACATAATATATATATCAATTAATATTGAATCTTAATTAATGTTAATTAATATAATCTTTAATTTTTGCAGCCACAGGGGATGAAAGACCAAGTGGGAAATTATCAGTTAAAGAGAATAGTAGTTGTTATCATAATAATAATGATGATGATTTATTCAGTGGAAAATTGGTGCAGGGGAAGCATGTTTTCCAGCAAAACTTCTCGATTAGATCATATGAGGTAGGCCCTGATTCTAAAATCACCATTGGAGCCTTAACTAATCTTTTACAGGTAAAGATATATATCATGCTATTATATTATAAGTTATAAGAAACATGTTAAATTAATTAATGTGTTGGGGTTGGTTGTGTGAAAATGAAATGAATATATATTATATATAAGGAATCAGCAGTGAACCATTTGATAAGGGGTGGGGTGATGGTGGAAGGTTTGGGTTGGACGCCGGCCATGTGCCTCAAAAATCTGATTTGGGTTGTCTACAACATCCACATTCTCATTGACACCTACCCTTCATGGTAATTAATCTAATTAAATTATTATAATTAATTACACCTTCATATTAAATGATCTAGCTAGATAATTAGTTGTAGTACTAATTAACAAATAATTATACATGTATAAATTAATAGGAGTGATGTTGTTGAAGTAGAGACATGGACTTGTGCATCAGGAAGAAATGGTATGCGTCGTGACTGGCTAGGCCGTGATTACAACACACGAAAAACTCTCTTTACAGCTGTCAGGTTATCTATCTAATAATTATATAAAATCATCACTATATATAGTATTAATGAAGTAGAAGAATTAGGATTTTTGTCTCCTAATTTTTTACTCAATCAATTAAGTTATACTCTTTATAATATACGATTCTATCATTTGAAATACAATTTTTTTATTAATATATATGGTTCTTCAATTATATTTTATTTAATTTTATTGTAAAATAAGTTACATAATAAATAATAATTGATAGATGAATACAAATTAAGTAAATGCTTTTCACCCTTTTTACATTAATAATTAAAAAACAAAAAATAGAAGTATAACTTATTTTAGGGAAATTACCTCATGTATCGTTTTTTATTATTTTTTTTCTTTCAAATTTATAGTTTGGGTTGCTCCGGTAGTTTCTATGTGGGTTGTTATGTGAATTTTAGTTGCAATTTATGTTACTTTGTTAGTTACTATGTGTATTTCTGTTGGTTGCTACGTGAGTTGCAATATTATTTTTATAAAATACTACATAGCAATATAGGTTGATCGAACTGTCGGTTGTTATGTGGGCCACTCATTTTACGATCAAATTAAATAAATTGTGATAAAAATATATAGAATATGTTACTGTATAAAAGTTATATTTTGAAGAGTATTATTAAAAAGCTGTATACTATAAGGGACATAACTTAATAATATAAATAGTTTAGGGAGCAAAAATGTGAGGTATTGAATATTTATTGGTTTGATGATGAGTTGAGTTTTTATGGTAAAATAAATTGATAGTTTTGTTGTTGTAATTGGGGGAATGGAAAACAAGTGTGTATGTGATGATGAATAAGAAGACAAGGAAATTATCCAAGTTCATTGAGGAAACTAGACAAGAAACCAAGCCTTTATTTATGGACTACTGTGATCCAATAATCAACGATGCCACAAAGTTAAGGGACTTGGATTTTGACACTGCTCATTATGTTATTAAAGATTTATCGGTATGCATCATATATAATTTGGTTGATTAAATTAATTAATTAATTAATTAACAGTAATATAAATACACTAATTCATTTTTGCAGCCTAAATGGACTGATTTGGATGTTAATCAACATGTGAACCATGTCAAGTATATCAACTGGATCCTCCAGGTATTTAACACAATCATAATTAATAATATCATTATAATCTTTATCAAATAAAATTAATTATATTAAATATATAATGTGTTCATATCAGAGTGCTCCTGAGTCAATATTGGAGACTCAAAAGTTATGCTCTTTGAAATTGGAATTTCGAAAGGAGTGTGGAAAGAACAGTTTGCTTCATTCTTTATCTGCCATCTCCAAAAAATCTGATCAAGGCTTTGAGTTAGAACACACTCTTCGTCTTCAAAATGGCTTAACAATTTTGAGGGGAAGGACTGTTTGGATACCAAGAAACTACTGAGAAACTCATATTTTCCATTTTTTTTAATTATTATTATTTTTTAGAAACTGATAGTGGTTCACATCAAATTTTAGAATAATCGGTTATTCAATGTAGAATTAGTTTCTATTTTCTTTTCTTTTTTTTTTTCTTTAATATAGTTGGTGGTAACTGGTTACCATCATATCACTAATAGAATAAAAAATTCATAGTAGTAACTAATTCTATATTGGTACCTACACATTTATTACAAAAAAAAATATTTGGGTGGAATTTTTTTTTATCATATTTATAAAAAATAAGTTTACGATTTTCTTTTGTACATAAATTTACCATTTATCATCAACCTGTTAAAAGCAAATGGTAGATATCTAAACTACTTTAGCTTACACTTTTGGATCTACGTACTAAGCCCAACAATTTGGCCCAGCCCAGGCCCATCGTGGCTTTAAAAAACTCATAATTATGACTGGTCTTTAGTTATAATTTTTTTTTTTTTTGAATAATTTAGTTATAATTTTTTGATGACATAAATACTTAAGTTTTTAACTTTAAATTGTAATAAGTATTTGAGTTTAAATTGTAATAATTGTTATTAACTTGACATTAGTTATCTAGGTACGAAAGTTTCAAAATTATTATCTAAAAATTTAAATTTACTTATTTATTTATAACTGAACTTAAATATTTATACCACAAATTACTTTAATTTTTATTTAATAAAAATTACACTATGTATAGATTTTTTTTTTTGTTTCTTAATTTTTTTATTAGAAATTTTAATATGTTGTAGTATGAAACGTAATTTATACGTAAGACTTTAAAATTTCGGGTACGGTAAACAAAAATTTAAAATATGGTTAAGTCAAATGCTATAGGATGATTCTATAATGGATCCTTCAAAATGAGGTTCACTGATGTATTTTTTATTTATTTCGATATTTACACTATGTTTGGTAGGAGGGGGAGAGGGGCGCATGGAAAGAGGTGGAAGGAGAGACTAAATCACTTGTTTAGCAAGAGAAAGATGGAGGGAGACATTCTCCCTTCAAACCTTTAAAATTTAATCCCTCCAAATTTGGAAGGATTGTAAAAAAAGACAATATATTTTGCATAATACAATAACTACTCTTAAAAAAATAATAAAATTTTATTTTTAAATGAAAAGACAATTTTGTAATTTTGTTAATTAATTTTTTCTCCATCCTTTCCACCTCACACCTAATATCAAACAATACAAAGGAGATTAACTATCTATCCCTCTTACTCCCCATCCTCTCTTTCACCTCTCCATCCATCCTACTCTCCCTCCCTCCCACCAAACATAAGCTTAGGAAAATATTTTAGTTTAATTTTTTTTATAGTTTAATTATATTATTCAAGAAATTTTATAAAATTTTGAGAAATTTTGAATAATTTACAATATAAAAAATAGTGTTTTCCCACGCATATAAAATAAAACGCATGTAATTATATTTTTTACGTGTTAAATTTTTTTGAAAATTTTATATGATACTTTTTTTTTTGAAACATATATGATATTGGGTGATTCTACAATGCACCCCTTAAAAGGGATGTACTGATGCACCCTTAACTTGTTTCGGCATCCAGAAAATTTTTTTAGTCTAATTTTTTTTTTCATATTCATACTATTTAAGATATCCTACAAAATTTTGAAAAATTCGAAATAATTTACAATATAGAAAACAATGTTAAAACAGTCTATTTTATACGCGTATAAAATAAAATAGTCACGCGTGCAATACACTGTGTGAATATAATTTTCGGTGTGTTAAATTTTTTACAAATTTCTTAAAATTTTGCCGGATGTCTTAAATAACTATAACGTACATGACCATGAGAAAAAATTTGACTAAAAAATTATTTCAGATGCTAAAATAGATAGAGGTGCATCAATATATCCATTTTGAGGTGATACATTGTAGAATTTTCCTACGATACTTTAATTAAATACAACGTACAATAAATAATAGTGCTCTGATACACCTTTTTAGAAGAGTCTGTTGTATAAAATTATTAACTATCAAAAAATGAAAGAAAAAACCCCAATCATTTTACACTATCACAGATTAAGTTCCTCTATATATGTTATTATTTGTTATTCCAAGATTTTTTGAGCGCAGGGGCCGGAGTTATTGAATCTATTATCTTGATTGTTTTCCTTGAGATGATTTATAATTATCATGGAATATAATCTCTATATATATAGATTCTGTCAATTATTTTTTTTTACTTACAATCTTCATCAATCCGATCGATATATGTATATATTTTTTTATTAATTTCAATGACCAGTCATCTCAGCAAAAAAATATCGTGAAAAACGATTTGAAAATTTAACACATATATATATATATGCAGCGAATATATTTCTCCGAGTCCGAAGCACATATATAAGAATATAAATACGCGTTAGAAAAGAAAAACAAAATGTACATTTATATATAAGTTGTTGGAAAAAGATCGACATGCAAAAGTTATGTTTTTTAATATTATTTTAAAAAATAAAAATAAATAGTTTGAAATAAAGGAAATAATACATATATTTGTTAAACGCGTTGAACAGAGTAAAGACTGTATAGTATATATTATATAGAAGAAACAACCAAAATATGTGTGTCTTTGTGGTGAAATCACAAACCATAGATTAATTATTATCTGCAACAAGACATGATATATATATAGTACTACCAGTCGTACTACTGTCACTACTGGGTCTCTCTCTGTCTATTACTCACTATTTCACTACCATTGAAAATTGAAATATATATATATATATATATGTATATGGCAAGAGGTGTCGTGTGTGGGTGGGTGCATGAGAGGGACTCATCCTCATGCATATTATTATATAAAGATTCAGAGATATATACATGGCCCTAGCTACGTACGTACATAAACTGTTGCTACAAATTAATTTATTTAACCAAGTAACACAATGTTTAATGGTCTGCCATATGGGCTCTTTGAATAAGGTTTATCTTTTTACAAAATTGCCCCTCATTAAGTCGTGTAATTTAGTTATATCCAAAATCACATATATTATTATTTCAATTTGATAAATTATAACTCCTATGATTATATATGTATATGGTGGTGGTGTTAAGTTGTATATACAGATACGTAATGAAAATGCTCACTTAATGAAGAAATTAATTTAATGTTATTAATCAGGGAATTAATTAATAAGAAGAGAAAGTTATGTGCATGGCGGAGACAAGTACGTACGACTCCATGTCATATATGATATGGTATTACATATTACTAATGTTGTTCGGTTGGAAACAAACATATATTTCCTTTTTCTATTATAAATCATAAAATAATTATACATTTATACTATTAACTATATATATATATTATTAATTGATCCCAAAATCAAAAAATATAAAATTCGATCGAATATTTCATTTATATATGTAAGGAAGAATAAAATCAAAGTATATGTAAGGAGTGTTTGATCATACATCCAATATCTTTAGGCATATTCATATTCGATCTAATTATATATTAGATATTAAATTTTACTATTCGATCCGATCTAATTAATTTCAATCATTTAATCGATCTAATATTCATTAGATATTAAATTGGATCGATTTTATCATTGGATGTATTTTATTTATATTTATTGGTTTAATTTAGATTTATCCAATATTTTAGACCTACTATTTTTTGAATCGAATTAGATCAATCCAATATTTTAAGTCCAGTATGTATTGGGTTGGACTGATCTATATCCAATCCAAAAAAAAAAGTAAAATTTTAATGCTAATTTTTATATATACATATAGATTTAATTTACGTATAATAATATAAAATCTAATTACTCATCTAAGCTAAATGAAAATACTATAATTAGTTCGATTGGATGTTTAATGTATTAGATTTTTAGACACTTCATCTACTATTCAATTCAATGCAATTAGATATTTAAAAACAACATCTAATTCGATCCGATCACAATTGGATATCTAATATTTGACTGTCAGTTGCAATTTGATCAGTCGAATTTTATTGAATTAGATCGATTTATACACACCCCTATATGAAACTATTAGGGATAATAATTACATATAAAACACTATTTTTTTTTGTAAATTTTTTATATTTTTACGTTTAAAGATTTTTTTTTTTATTATTTTTACATTTTTACGATTAATAATAGAAACAACAAGAAAACTATATAAAAGTAACAAAAAAATAACATTCAAGCAATATCAAAATAACAACAAAAAATAACATATAAATAACAAAAATTCATAAAAATCGTAAATATATTTAAATTCTGTACAACCGTATTTTTGTAATTTTTTTTATTATTTTTATGTATTTGTAAAATAATCCCTAACTATTATTAATTGAATTTAATTTTTGGGATATTATTAATTGTGTTCATAGCAGGATATATGAGAGATCATGTAGATAGCTAATCAGTTCGATAAAACTTTAAGGTCAATTTTATTATGATTAATGATTTATATATATATATATATCTATATAAGAAAATTATCAAGGGGATTTATACAATACCTCACTTACAATAGAGATTTCACATCCTTCATATAGGACAATTTTATTTTTACTGTAGATTAGGTTACTTTTTGACCTTTTGACCTTGAATAACCGGTTATATAACTGGGAGTTGCACTAAAAATATTTAAATAATATTTCAAATTTTAGTTGTTCCTTATTTTATACTATTACTATACTGTTGAGGGTCAATAAAGTAATTTTGCAATTCATGAAATTTTTTGTTTACTTGTATTTACTTCAAAATAAAAAGTATTTTATAGGAAGGAGAGTTGTATTTTGCAATTGGATAAAAAACTATGAAGAGGATTTTTATGAATTTATTTTTATAAGAGAAAAGTTTAGGATGTAAGAAAAGTTAGATTTTAGCCTTTGCAAATGTATCTTTGGTTTAGAAACTTTAATCTCTTTGCCATGATGAGTTTGAGTAAAATTTGGTAAAAGTTACTTTACCGGCAACATTAAGAGTAAATTTGTCTTTTAAAAATGGCTGACATGTCTGTGTTATGTATTTAGAGATCACCAATGTAGATAGCTAATCAGTTCGATAAAACTTTAAGGTCAATTTTATTATGATTAATGATTTATATATATATATAAGAAAATATATAAGAAAATTATCAATATCAACCACGTAAACATATATATATATATAAATATAAATAATGCTTTATCTACAAAGGTAAAGAAAACAATATTTGAGCTTAAATCGAAAGTATTTAAAACAAACTATATATTGTAGAAAATTATATAATATAATATAATATTTTCTTCCATAAACTTTTAACATATAATTGATCACTATGCTTTTTAAAATATATAGTTTGTTAAAAAAAATTTCTAAAATATAACAGTTGCATGTCCATGCAAGTTCTCATTTTTTTACCGTTAAAAATTAACAGTTTTACTTCCTAAAATTTGAGTCCTATGTTGTCGAAATTAGAATATATAAAATTTATGAACTATTTAACTCATTGCCAATTAATTTTTTTTTTTTTAAGATGAAAATAGCCACTCTCATGCTAAATTCTAACAAGTCTTATATATTGTTGCTTTAATTATTTTGGAAGAATTTACTATATATATGGAGAATTATTTTTTTTATATATTTATTACTGTTTGCTAATATATATATATATTGAAAGATAATATATATCTATTTCTATTTTTATATTACTATAGTGCTAGTGCTACTATATATGGCATGAAGATCCTGAATTGGAATATTGATATTTACATATATATATCTCCCCTTTTTGGGGCAGTAGAGTATGTAGTACTAAAAAATAATATGAAGACATTTGATAAAGTTGTGTATGAATATTGAAACTTGAAATGCAATGACATTTCCCTTTTGGCTTCCCATGATCTAATGTCTCTTCTTATATATCCATATTCCTTTAATTCCCACACACATATATACTTTCAAAATTCAAAACTACTTTATTTATTAGTTTTTAACACATTATATTATAAAAATAATACATAATGTTTTTAACTTTTTATTGGGCCCCGTACGTATAGAAATAATAATATCTACTATTATATATTATTTAATTTATCTTTTTCTGAGGAGATTTAATTAATCTTTTTACTTACTGCTTAATAAACCCCTCTCAAAAAAGAAAAAGTCCATAAAAAATTAATAATAATATTATAATAATAAGATATAGACATGTGCAGAAATTACAAGCATATATAGTTATAGAAACCTAACCATAAGATGCTGTCTTAATTATGATACGTTTTAAGTTCAACAATATACACATATCAATCTTTTTACAATATATAAACATACCCATTATATATATTAAGTCTCTTTCATTATTTTTGGTTTTATATACTAAAAATAAAATAACAATACTATATATATACATACATATAATGTAATCATATCAACTTAATTAATAATTAATAGTATAATAAGATGCTTAAGCACATGGGACTATATATATGAAAGCATATATTCATGTGGCGACTAAGTAAAAGGTCAGTTTTATCATTGTGTACCCTTATTTGGTCAAACATATACCATTTTTTTAACATTAACATTAATTAATTAATTAATTAATAATGTTACGAGTTTGAAACTGATCACTATATTAGTTTGGAAAGAAGATAAAGCATATAGTATGATTAATGCATATAAATGGAAATCGAGAGAGACTAGATATTTTGATTATTAATATTAATTAATTATATTTGATATTATTAATTAGGTATATGTTTTATTCACTAAAACAGGGAGCTGTTATAAGAACAGGTGACTGAAATAAATATTAAAGTTCCTTTAGATATTGTTGTAAACATTTCTTGATTGCCATCTATAATTAATTGATCTTAATTATAGCCAGTTTAATTATTTGAGGTTCTTCAACACTTAATTTATTAACGAATAAAGTTTATTTTTTAATTATCCATAATTCGGTGATATATATATATATATATAGTGTCTACTTTGATTTATGTTGTAGAATTTTGACACATGATATCAAATAATTGTAGTTCATCATAAACATATATATATTCAAATTATAAATACTGATTATATCCGTATCAGTTTCAATTGTATATATTTGATTAATTATTATTAATTCATCTCAAAATAATTAAACCAAAAATTAAGACGTGTAAGGTTTTGATCAATTATTGTTTATTTGCTTTATATTACTTAAAATTAAATTTGTTTTTCATTGATTTAGAACTTCATTACTGTTAAAGACCCCATAAATATATCATCGTGATAATAATTATAAATTTTTATAGAGGCGTCACAATATTTATCTTGTCGCCTATAATAATGTACAATTAAAAAAAAATGTTAATAATTGAAACACCAATGTAGCGTTTATAAATATTATATTATTATTAGTGTAATTAAATATATAACAAATTGCTCACTATTGGCAAAGCATGCAACATGTAAATATTGTGCATTACTAGTAGTGTACCACCTAATTATATCAATACTTTAAGTATCAAAATTGAATTATTACTAAGGAACAAGGAAATACACTTCATGATTTTTGATTCGTGTTATTTCAAATCACGAAATATTTTCAATGAGTAGTACTATATATAATTTTAAATGTTGATTTTTCCACAAATAGGGTAGTCCCTTAAAACACACTTTATGTATATATATTTTTATAAATCCATTCCCCCAAAAATAAAATAAAAATGAAGTGAGAGACCAAAAGTCATGACAATTGATTTGGGTCCCTTAGTTGAGCTCTGAAAATGTATGTCCAAACTCTTTAAAAACAGCATCACCCCAACTTGCGCGTTGTGTAGCCCCCAAACACATTACAAATAATTTAATTAACCTACCAACTTGGCCTATATTAATGTCTACACTTTATTTTATTTTTAATAAATATATATAACTAAAATTAAATTAAAATTCTCTATATTATGTATGGATAATGCAAAAGGACTCATGCGAGAGGAAAGTATATTTATTTTACTTATTATTTATTTTTCCCAAATTAATTTTTTATTCTATATGCTACTTTTTCTTTATTTTGTTCGTACTAACCAAAATATTAAAACATGGAGGATCATGAGGACAAGAATAATAATTAAGACTACATTAGGAAAAACAATAAATGTTTATATCAATATTTTCAAACATGGGAATGTACGTACAAAATGAAAAATTCAATTAATTAGGATATATATCATGGTGAGATGGGTTGATTTCCAGATTTGTGAAATTTATATGGTTTGATTTATAGTGACGTTCGTACTATATATCTAATTATTAATAATTAATCTCATCTATCGTTTTCACTATATGCAAAATAATATGAAACACATTTAAAAGGACATTTGCACAACCACGAGCTCTGTCTCATACTTCCAAAAAAAGATATGCATGCAAGAATAATAGAAGAGATAATAATCCATATATATAGTTGAGCAATTACTTACGATTCTCTAGAAAAAATTATAACAAAAAATATATAGTTATATATATACGAATTAATTAATGTACTATATATCAATAGTTAATTAATCATGCATGTACGTATCATCTTTCATTTATATTGTTTGTGACAAACCTACATGGCTATGCTAATATTTCCTAACCATTATATATTATCATTGTCAATATAATATAATCGTGATTAATTATGACATCATCGTATACTTTTCCGTTTTTTTTTAATTATACCGATATATATAGTTAACAATTAATAGTTACTAATTGATGATGAGAAAAAATATTATTATATGTACATAATCTTATATTATCAAGCTGGCTTGGCTTAGGTATTTATAGTCATCTATTTTACGTGGAATATATACATGTAACTACGTTATAAATATATAATAAATTAATATATATCTGGCCCCCAAAAACAGAATACGATATCGATCGATGGGTGCACTGATCAAGGTTTTAGAATTTATATAAGTACATTTTGTTGATTCGATCGCAATGTATATGAAGGGGCTTTCGTGGGGTCCATTACTATTATTATTATTATTATTATTATTATTATTATTATTATTATTATTATTATTATTATTATTAGAATTAACGAGTATTTCACTGAATCCAGAAAAAAAATTAATTTTAACTCTAGAATATTAATTAGAAGGGTTTATTCCCTATACAATTGGTTTCCTATGATCAGCAATGCATTTCACAATATAAAATTATATAAATGAGAAAATATATATGATTTATATAAATAATGTATAATTATATATAATAATTATAACAAGCAATCATGATCAAGATATAAAATTATATATGGGAAACAGAGAGATCCATCATATATAATGCCTCCCCACCCACGTACCCCACGATAAATAGTGAAAGTACATATATAGTGTTACATATATATTCATACATGTGTATATAGTTCATTCATACACACAAATTATATATATATATCTATATATATATATATATGCGCATCACATACTAGACTACCGTGTTGGCAAGGGTACACTAAGATAAGCCCTGGCCAGCAACGTTATTACTATATATATAATTTGAATATATGTATGTATACATATATAACATATAAATAAATGTATCCCCCACAATAAGGCAAAATCACATGGCATGTACCATTAATATTAGTCAGTTAATCGGAGGGTGTAGATAAAATCTGACCCAATCAGAAATAGAACACAGCCTTAGGATCTGTCCCCATATCCAACTTATGGTGCCGGCCTTTATTAGTGTTTTTTATTTTATTTTTGATTTTTGGGGCAAATAGTCCCTACATTTGCCTCTCATGTGACCGACCACTAAACCATATTTGACCTGTAATTGCTCACACTTTGTCCTCTCTCTCTCTCTCTCTCTCTCTCTCTCTCTCTCTCTCTATTCTCCAATATATATGACTCTAACTACAAACCCTTTTTCTCAATTTCATTCATATTACTATTATTATTATTACTCATCTCTCAAGTTCTCAACACACACAAAATTGAAAAAAAGGAACTTAATATAACAAAACTATCTATATTATTTGTGATCAACAATATGGGAGAAGAAGATCAAGGTCTAGGGCTTGAAATAACTGAGTTGAGACTAGGTCTCCCGGGAGCGATGAGGGCGGGGTCGAATAAGAGGGTGTTTTCGGAGATGGTGGGCGAAGGAGGAGGAGGATCAGAATTAGAGGAGAAGAAGATAAGAGATGGTGATGAGGAAAAGAACAAGAAGAAGAAGATGATGATGATGATGATGAAAGTGGAAGAAGATCATCAAGTGAGTGGTGGTGTTGTGGGGTGGCCTCCAGTGTGTTCTTATAGGAAGAAGAATAATAATAATTGTGTAGTGAACGTGAAAGTGAGCATGGATGGTGCTCCTTTTCTTCGTAAATTAGATTTGAGTACCATGCATAACAAGGGTGGTTATTCTCATCTTGCCCTTGCCTTGGAAAATCTCTTTGGCTGTTTTGGCATAGGTAATTATTAATTACTAATATTAATCTATTAATAATTTTCTTTAATATATATATCTTAATTAATTGTTATTAAGTAGTCGATCATGGATATATATAAACATTAATTATGTATGAACATGTTAAATTTCATACGAGATGTATGTATATATAGTAAATTTCAGGTGTTAGACACTAATTTTAGTTTAATAATTAATTAATAATTTATATATATAGCAAATGATATGTCTATTAATTGCATATATGCGTTTGAACGGAAGAAATTAATTAATTAATTGTCTAATATATAATATATTATTCTGTTTAATTATATATAAATATATTATATGTAAGGAATTTCCTTGAAGAATTTAACACAATTCTAGCTATATAGTTTCATCAATCATTTTTAAGAAAATTAATTAAAAAAATTTATATTGGAAATTAAATAATTGATTAATTGAGCAGGAGAGGGGTTGAAGGATGGAGAGAGCTGTGAATTTGTGCCAATTTATGAAGACAAAGATGGAGACTGGATGCTAGTGGGAGATGTTCCCTGGGAGTAAGTCTCTTTCCATTCCACCAACCTCTTCTTTATTATTCTTTATATCTTTCAACACCACTACCAATGCCATAACACCTCAAAATTAAACTGTTTAATTTTAGGGGAGTTAGCCATATAGTATTTTATTTTTATTTTTATAATAATTTAGGTAGTTTTGGTGGTGGTTATATAGTATGTTATGTAAATTTGGATTGTGATTTAACTTGCTCTATTAGTTGCTATAGACTTTATAATTTTTTTTTATTTTTAGTCACAACAAAACTGATAACTAAAAATAAAAAAATTGTAAGTACTAATTATAAATTATTATTTTTATGTTGTGACTAAAAAGTCTGTGGCTAAAAGTATTAATTACAAAAATTATAATTTGTTGTGATTAAATGTATTTTTAGTCACAATACGTTATATTTAAGTTACGTTTTAATTCTGAAAAAATTATATTATGACTAAAAAATTGTTACTAAAAATAGTAGTTTTTCTTTTATAATGAGATGTAAATATGAAAAAACTCTAATTTTTTTGCACATATATATAGTAACTGTACATTATTTGTGCTTTAGGTCAATTTAATTAGAGCAAAATATTGAGATCATTAATTGTGTGTAGAGAGAAAATATATATTCAAATTCATTTATTGAGCAAGCTGGCCATTGACCCTGGTCAACGGACCCAACTGAGTCAAACATTCTTGAGGCGTGTTCACTAAGACTTGACAAATAGACATAAAAAGATCATAAAGTTAAACACAACAATCATAACCACTTACTAATTGTGTAAAACGTGGCATCTTAACATTAATTAATATTAGGTCAACAAGACTAATTACAAATTAGTCAGACTAATTACAAATTAGTCTAATAAATTCTGCTCCCTAGTTCAATACTATTAATCATTATTATTCTTAATTTTCCTAGTTAATAATTTAATTTCTTAATCAACATAAATCTTTTTAATTCTTTCGGTTTTATATATGTTGTTGGACCACTTATTATATATATTATACCCCAGACATGAGAAAATTCGTACCATACTAGTGTCGGTAGGCATACAAAACCAAATTATTGCTTTTCTTTTTAAAAATATACTTTGCTTAATATTGATCATATTATAGATAATTTACAAAATAATTATTTTGGGTATAATTAATTAATATTAATTTATTTTATTTATGTATTAATTTTTTCAGGATGTTTGTTGAGTCCTGTAAGAGACTGAGGATCATGAAGAAATCTGATGCCATGGGATTTGGTCTGGAGCCTAATAATAAGAGTTTCCTTCTCAAGGGAAGCTTAAAAAATGAGACCAAATAATTAAGCTGTAATAATTATTAATATATAGAGAGATCAACGGTCATGATCATCAGATCTCATCTACTGGTTTCCCTCAAATTCAATCACGTCCGTCCATTCCTCAATCGTTCAGACACTACAATATTTTTCATTATAACTATTAATTAATTATATATATATAATGTTTCTTTTATTTCTTAAGAAGACGTACGGTTTATATATTATAATCTCCTTTCATCATGATGCATGATCATCGATTATATTAGTTAATTACAAATTAATGTGAAAGTGTTGTCTTTAATTACTAATATATATTGTTTAATTAATACCAAAAATTAGATATATGGAAGACAATTTATTTTATTTTTTTTCACCCAAATGTTGTGATCATGGGTGTTTAATTTTTTTTTTTTCAAACAAGGAATGTTGTTTGATTTATATTTTTAATTTCTGATCAATGTCTCTCTTATATATATAACTATATAAATTCTTTAAATTTCCAAAGATATATTAGAATTTCCTGAATCAATAGTTAATTATATATATACGAATAAATATTTATTGGAGATGTTCAATAATATGCATTAATACCATTCAAAATAAATAATATGCATTAATAATGTAACGCATTATACCATATATTAATTAATTATGAGCTATAGTTATATTATATTAAAAGAATAATATTTTGTTTAATTTTAATGTCTCAAAGTCATGGCGGAATTAATTAATTCTTCACATATTTGTTGATTGCTTATATAGCAAAGGCATGGCATGTTGAGTTTTTCTAAGTTGAAAGTGTATGTTAAATTGTTATGATTTGTTGGTCTCTTTAACGAACTTGAAATATGTGACAAAGTAAAAGTTCTGTTGCTAATATGGTATGGTGGCTGCAACGTTGTCTTATTTTATATGGAATAGGATGCACATAGAAATTTAGCAAACACATTAGCTTCTTGCTAGTGTTAGTGTAGAGTATTGATCAGTTTCGAGTGTTATATACGATTAAAGTTAATATGTATATACATCTGTCATTTTTAGACCTAACTTTTATAGGATTGGATGGTTTGCTCGTAACTATTATGGTACTGTCCTCTATCATTCTTTGAAACTATACCTTGTCGTGTTCAACTGGTGTTGGCCGAGGCGATTGGATTGAAGAAAGCACTAAGTTGGATCAAACAACAAGAATACTCTCAAATTGTGATTGAATCGGATTGTAAAAGCGTTATTGATGCTCTTCATAGTTCAACTCAAATTTTATCCTCTTTGAGTTTAATTATTTTAGATTGTCATACTATAATTTCAGTGATCAACAATATTTTTCTTGTATTTTTGTTAAACGATTAATTATTTAATGATTACTGCAAGTTGTAGTTATGGTAGAGACTAGAGAGCTTGTTTCTACTACTTCAAACAATTATTTTAGAAGATTTGTCAATTATACATTACAACTTTTGTCAAAGAAAAGAAAACAAAAATATTAAATATATAAATTAATTTTATATTCATTAATTTATCAATTATTGCAACATTTATATTTATTAAATAAATAAAATTAAATTGAGAAGCCTAATTACGATATAAATATTAATGTAAGTCTAATATATAATTATAGTAAAAAAGACAAAACAAAATATGTGCAAAAAGTACTTTGCCCATAGTCCATACATGCTTTCGCTGGGCATAGTCTTAATCTATCCTCTTCTTTTGTAATTTTTTTTTTTACTTATTTTATAAAATTTTATGGTTTTTTTTTGAAACAAAGAAAATTATTATTAGGCAATGGCCAAAATAAATCTAAATTTGGTAACCCCACTACTAATTTTTTTTACATAAAGTTGGGAAATAAAATCTTAGAAACATTAAGATTCCTATACAAGTCAAATAAATATCACTTAAAAACAGAGCCATAAATCGTCATACAAGACTTTTTTTTGTTCAAAAGCTTTGTAACAACTTGTCAATCTATCTCTACTTCAATTTGAATACAAAGCTTATTGGTTATATATATTATAATCTATTATAAATTAACAGAAATGGGATTGCAAAATTCTGTTGATTAATAAGAAATATATTATGTTTTATATAGCAAAAGTTTGCAAAAATATAACTTTTTTTCTTTCTTTCAAAATGGTTATTTTAGGAGAAAGAATGAATAAAAAAAAATTAAACAAAATATGAGAAAAATAGTATAAGGTAAGTGACCACTTTGATAATTAGTCACCCTATATTTTTTTTTTTGCATACTTTTTTATCTTATTTTTTTTATAAAAGATATGAATCTTTTTTGCACATATTATCTCATAAAATGTGTGATTTCCATAATTTAAAATAGTATGACACTCTCAAAATTAATTTTCTATTGTTACCTAACCTTATTTGCTGATATAGATTGATGAAAGACTTAAACAGAAATATTATGCAATAAGAGTAATAACTAAATTAATAATCTTCAGATAATGAATTATAAGAAGATATTAAATAGATACAAAATTGTAATTTTAATAATTGACATAAGATAATTAATTTTTTATAATTAATTTTTTTTAATATTATGTGCAATACATATATACTAATTAATTAGTTATATTTTTAATTTTTATTTTAGTAATGTAGAATTTTAGTTTGTATAATTAGTTTTTTTTTTTTTAAGTTATTCAATAAAAATGCTTTTTTTATTAAAAATATTTAATTTAAGTATTATTTATAGAGAAAAATATAGTAATATTTAATTTAATTGTTAATTATAATTTTAGTTTAACCACGTAATAGTTTTAATTTTATAATATTTTTTACTTTTTTTTAGAAACAACACACTTTTTCTATATTTTAAAAAAATATTAATTAAAATATATATTTTTTTTAGTAAGTGTTATATATATTTAACGGTATTACAATAGTGATTCTTTAAAAAGATATAAATAATTTTTCAATTTTAATAATAAAAGAATAATAATAGAAAGATTATTTTAGATATGTGGATTAAAAAAATGATAATAGAAAAATATTTTAAGATATGTGCAATTTTAAATTTTGAATTGCAATGTTAAAAAAAATATTTTACATTATATATATCTATATTTAAATAAAATAAAATAAATATGTGTTGTGAGTTTAAATTTAAATTGTAATGTTTAAAAAAAATAACAATAATCATATTTACTTCAAAAATAATAATTTATTTTTTATTCATTATTTCTGAATTGTTAATGAACATAGAATAAAACATTGAAAATTAAAATAGAAGATTTGGATCAAATATAATTACTCCACCACTAGCGCGCTATATATATATTATTTGTGAAATAAGTGTAAACATTGAAATAATGTTTGTAAAAGATAAAAGATAAACGATAAAGGCAGTGTTTAACTATTAGGAATATATATATATGGCAACATATTATATATATGGTATATATATATGTAATGATATAGTATAGGAATATATGATAATTAAGTGTAAGTGAGAATGAAAATAATGAATGTGGCCCCATCATGTCCTACCCTCCATGCCATAACATAACCCATCCCATCTTGTTATTATGAATATTACAGCTCGATCGATCGATCATCAGTACTTATATATAAATATATATATAAAGATTTATATGATAGAGATGACTACTGGAATCTGGTCACCACTGGACCATAAACAGTGGTGTTATCTTTGAATGTATACGAAGGCAAAGGAACACACTACAATTCTTATTGTCCATCCACCCCATATCAAACCACCTACAATTAATATATATATTTATATGGAAATTCTTTTCTAAAGTTTTTTAGTTTTAGTATACCGAGAAATGTAGGTAATAAATTTTAAATAATTTACTGTGTGGAAAATATAAGTCAAAAGTTGTGCGTATTTGTATATTGTATGAGTACAACTAATTGAAATTATTTAGAATTGTCAAAAAATGAATGATATGACTATATTATAACTACAACGTATAAAATATAAAAATATAACTTATTTAAATACCAAAACGCTCTCTTGCAGTAAATATAAATAAAATAAATTAAAATGATGCTTATGCACATATATATGAATAAATTAAAAAATTTCACTCTCAACTATTACCACATTCAAATCTTGCTCTCTAAACATTTTATGTTGTAAAAAGTCCCCAAAAATTATTCGTACATATTTATTCTAGATATATTTGTATTGAATTGATTTTTTAGGTATTCACTACAAATATAATTGTTCTCTTTTGAATAAGCAAATTAAATTATTTACAAAATCATTGTTCTCTTTTAATTAAAAAAATCTAATTGTTGCTACTTGTTAAACCCTAGCTAATTCCGTTTTGAATTATATATTACCGAATAGCTAGATCGAAATCTATATATAATACTAATTTTTATTATGAAGATTAAACATTAATTGAACTTATTTGAACCAATATACAGTAGAATCTCTATTCAAGAATACACTTGGGACCAAAAAAATAATATTCTAATTAAGAGGTTATAACTAAATAGAGTTACACTTGAAAAAAAAATCAAAATATCAAAAAATATCAATGTAAAAAAAATACCAATAAACAATTCTTAATACTATATTATATTAAAATTATTTTCGCATACATATAATATTTATACATGTACTATAATTTGAAATAAAATTATTAATTTTACATAAGTAAATTTATAAAATATATGTATATATTTATTTAAGATCTAATTATTCTTACATAGAGGTATATTTTATTAATAGGGACTTAAAAAATGTATAACTAATTACAATATAGAAGTTATTCTTATTTATAACTGGCCCAAATTGGGACTTCATTTTTTTATAACAAATTAGAGGTTATTCTTGAATAGAATTCTTGAATAGAGGTTCTACTGTATATATAGAATAGAAGTATAGATCACAAATCATTAGTCTCAAGAATGACAATAAAACTAATTACAAAATCAAGAAATCGATCAAAGATCAATATTATAATTACACTTTCGTATGAGAAAATGTATATAATATAGCTAGATTAATTAACGCTTGACATCCCAATTAACTCAATAACTTTATTAGTTTCTAAAATAATCCCTATATTTACAAATATATAAGTGGAGGGATTTCATAATGTTAATTTTAATCTTATGTTTTGTTCGATTAACAACAATTCATTTCTATTGACAGAAGTTTGATTCTGGCGAGAAAATAAAATATAAGAAATAAAAAAAAAATCTCATGTTGATCGGTATATGGTAAAAAACATATATTATTATTATTATTATTATTATTATTATTATTATTATTATTATTATTAGTAGTAAGTAATTAAGTAAGTAAGTAATCTGATTAATACCAAATTAAGAACAAACAATACAAAACTTAGGGAAAGCACCCCTACAAGCACAACAAAAAAAATGTACATGGCAAAGCCAAAAACCAGCATCAATACATGATTTGAAGACCACAAAACCAATCAACAAATATATATATCTACAGCTTTATTATATATAGTTTTCAAAGGAATGTATTTACTTATTATAATTCTACGTACGTATTAATTATATTTAACAGTTTTAACAATGATGTATCTCTTCTTAGGGGCTTTTTGCTCCCAAAAAACATGTTATATATATATATATACCGTCTTGCAAATCATATACAAAGCTGCCAAAATCACAGCTAGCAGAGAAGACTACTTGTTTTTTGAACCGACACAACTTACACTGAGTCGCCCATCTCATAAGCTGAAGCATATTATTTATTTATTTATTTCCACCAAAATTCAACTTCCAAACATAATTATTACATTGAAAAAAAAAACTCTATAAATATATAAAATAAGTATATAAGTGGAATTTCTTCCATCTAAGCTAATTAAAATGACTCATTAATTCATGATGATTTTAATTGATGATTTTTTGGCCAACATAGAATAGAGATCGATATTATAATGATCTCGACTCTACAAAAGATAATTTATATAATATAAATAAAATGTATGGAGTCCGATAAATTAAGAAACTTGAACCAGAAATCCTGATAAAAAGATCAGTAAATATATATATATGACTGATCATAATGTACTACCTTATAAAGAAATTAAGATATGTGATGTATTATGAGTGACATAATTAAATTATGTAAACATATATATATATATAAATTTATGTTGATGATTTATATATAATAATAACGTATAATCCAATATATATTAGAGAAATAATTAGTATTTGTTAACTGAATCCGGAAGGTCAAATTAATACCTTCTTTCATTGAACAAAAATAATATAATATTTATTTAAGGCTCAAAAAAAGAAGACTCATTAATAATTGTATTAAAAAATTATTATATTATAGGCAAACTGAGGAACTCAAAAGAACAAGCCCCACGTTCTGATCATATATGTATTCTCAGTGGGATACATGTATTTTATATATATATATTCCATTTGTCCATATCATCATTAACTTATAATGATCCATTAATTAATATTATTAATATTTAATTCATCACTTCCTTAACGTACAAAGAATCTAATTTACACTTGTTCCCCATGGATATAACTATGATTCTAGCTTATTAATTAATTTCTCAAGTTTCAAAAATGTGTATATATATATATACTAACTAAACTAATAATTGTCTTTTGATAATTAATTTTCAATTGTAGATTATATATCATGATTTGTTAATATTGTTTAGGTTTATTGATATAAGTAGTACTAGTACTACATGCATGTACATGTATAAATTATGTTATATTATTTATAATAATATAATATATAGATTAAATATGTGTAATAAACTAATAATATGTAACATATGACAATGTATATTAGTTGTCATCTTTTGTAACATTTGGGAGTTACTTGTTACTATGAGTAACCTCCACCATCATCACCAACATTAAGAGTGTAAAAAGATGTTACACCTCTTAATTTGAAATTCTTAATGCTATAGGAGTTATGGTGTGTGTAGGAGTTACATTTGAGTCCATAACATCTATGGGGTTATGAGTTTGAATTTCAAATGGTGATGATATCCTAAACACTATATAAAGAGGTCTAAGGTGCTCATTTTGGAGAAAAAGTTTTCTATCAAGAAAGCACTTTGCTAGAAAACCCTAAAAGGCTTGATAATTCCTAAAGCTATTTCCTAGAGAGTTCCCTTAGTGCTTAGAGATAGGAGGAAATAAGCTTTTGGACAAAGGTGTAATACCTTGTTCAAGTCATGGTGATCCTCACTAATCTACACTCAAGGTTGTGAGTGAGTGTTTATATATATTATTCTCTTGTTATATATATACATATATTATATTACATGTGTTGTAATCATCTTCTTCTACATTTTTTATATATAATATATATAGTGTATATATATTGTATATTATGTTGTTATAACATTTATTTAATCTCTTTGTTGGTCCTTGTATTGTATTATTACAATAGAGTTGTAATATCTTGATTTTCTTCCATTGTAATAAAATCTCTAACAATCAAAAGCTTATCCATTTTCAATGGAAGAGGAGATAAATCAAGATTGTGAGAATACAAGGATAAGAGATTTTATGTAAAAACCATTCATGTGTGAGCATGGTGGTATATAATGTGATTTACTATTTTATATGATAGTAATATATATGATATATATGAGTTATATATATGTGACATATATGTGATTATGTGTTTGTATCATATTAATATATATAGTAGTATATAATATGATATTTGAATTTTATATCATGTTATTGTATGTATATATATGTGAGATATATAATATATAGCATGTCTATATATGAGTAATATATATTATATATATGTAGAGCATGGGATATAATATATATTAGTGAGATTAAATATGTAGAAATAATTATTTTTATGTATTTGTATGAGACATGCATGTATAATATATGTTATATATATATATGTATATAATATATATTATGTATATTAATGTGTATATATATGTTATATATGTGTGAGGTATGTAACATATATAGTTGTGTAATTAATGTATATATTATGTGTATATGATATATATGTATATTATAGTATGTATGTTATATATATATATGAGATATGTAACATATATATTGTGAATTTAATATTGATATTATGTGTATGTTACATATGAGATGTTAATTAGTAAAATACATATTATATTAATATATGAGTTATATATAATATGATAATAATGTTGATAGTAATATAATATTATTTATTGCTATTGATGTGAAGATTATTATCATCTATATTGTGAATAAAGTGAATATTTGGAATTCCTTTTCCAATATTGATTTTGAGAAAAGAAATTGTAACTTGTGAGAAGTTACATTTTTCAGAATTTAAAGTGATAATTATCTCATTTTATGAGATAAAAAAGTGAACTATGAGAGTTACACTTATGAGAATTGTCTTCTCATGCAAGAGCAAATGGATCAAAAGTGGATCCAAACTTGTGAAATGAGCCATAAATTGAAAGAGTAATTTTAGACTCAAACAAAGTGAATCAATGTGGATTCAAAAATTATGAAAAGATTTCAAAATTAGAGAAGCAATTTTGAATCTTAAATTATCAAAGTAGTGAACAAAATTGATGAGAATTTTGTTAACCTTAGTGTAATATTTGGGTTAATCTCATTGAAGAGATAACTTTAAAATAATGGATAAATAATCACATTATTTTGTAAGAGGTGATGTGAGTTTGATATTTTAGTTTTGGTGAGAAAACTAAAAATATCAAATGGTATTTTAAAAATGACCTTAAAAAGTCAATTCAAGAGGAAATACACAAAAGTGATATTTTATATACACTTTATGCTAGAAATGTGGGGGTGAACCACAAATTTAATCAAAATGTGTTGAGACATTGTTGATTAATTTATTTGATTTTGAATTCAAATTCTAAATCAAGTTGGCTATGTGCATAAGTGAAAATATTGACATATTTGGTGTTTTTGGTAAAAATAATTTCAAGAAGGAAATTAATTTTTTTTTTTAAAAAAAAATTATAGAGACAAAGTGGTCTTCTATATTTTAAAATCAATATATTGTCTTGATAATGAAATGTGAAAGTGTGGGGTGTATACTCCAATATGAGGAAATTTGACATACTTGGTGTCTAAAAATAAAATATGAGAATTTAGACATGTTTGGTGTCTAAATTGGTGTATTTTTGATATGTTTGGTATCAAAATTATTGAGAATTTGAGTTGTGTGAAAATTAATCTTATATGATTGAATTTTCAAAGCTTAAGTACTTAAGGAGAAAAGTGGTCACAAAGTGAACACTATATTTTGGCATGCATGATTCACATGGAATCAATAGTGAGAGGTTATAACAAATCGCTTAATCTCCGTACAAGATTAAAGCATGAATTTTCGAGGGATGGGACCTAAACTCCCTTAGTGTTTCTCTCATTGGTGGTAACCTATCTTAACACTAGTAAACATCTAGTCTTAAGTTCAATAGGTAATAACAAGTCAATAGAGTAAATATGGTACTCAATTGTCTCATCTATGAATGAGTACATGTGGTGAAAATTGAGGGTTAAAACCGAAAGGTTTTTTAATGGAGCTTAAGCTTAAGAAACTCACTTAAGCTTAAGAAGTGTCTAAAGAGTGGTGAGACATTAAAACTCCACCTATATGGACTAGAGGTGGTGCCGCCTCTTATGAGAATTGGGAGTTATTCTCTAGAGAGTCCATGAATTGGAATTTTGCACATGGCCATTAACGGTGCAAGAGCGAGACATGCGGTCTCAAGTGAGCATTAGCGAGGGTGTGTGTGTTATCACCGGTTTGTATTAAAGGAATAATGGTTCAATGCTACGGCAACCAAAATTTCATCAAACTTTGTGGTAATTACACTAAAATAAAATTCAAGTCGAAAGACATTTTATCTAATGCACCTAAGCAAGACTTCTTAAAAGTGTGTATTTAGTCAATCAAAGTGGGGGAATGTTATATTTTGATATAATATTTTTGATTGATTAAATAAATGTTACAAAAGTTACAAGTTTGTTACTAAAGAGATAATATTTAATCTAGTGGGGGATTGTTATATTATTTATAATAATATAATATATAGATTAAATATGTGTAATAAACTAATAATATGTAACATATGACAATGTATATTAGTTGTCATCTTTTTGTAACATTTGGGAGTTACTTGTTACTATGAGTAACCTCCACCATCATCACCAACATTAAGAGTGTAAAAAGATGTTACACCTCTTAATTTGAAATTCTTAATGCTATAGGAGTTATGGTGTGTGTAGGAGTTACATTTGAGTCCATAACATCTATGGGGTTATGAGTTTGAATTTCAAATGGTGATGATATCCTAAACACTATATAAAGAGGTCTAAGGTGCTCATTTTGGAGAAAAAGTTTTCTATCAAGAAAGCACTTTGCTAGAAAACCCTAAAAGGCTTGATAATTCCTAAAGTTATTTCCTAGAGAGTTCCCTTAGTGCTTAGAGATAGGAAGAAATAAGCTTTTGGACAAAGGTGTAATACCTTGTTCAAGTCATGGTGATCCTCACTAATCTACACTCAAGGTTGTGAGTGAGTGTTTATATATATTATTCTCTTGTTATATATATACATATATTATATTACATGTGTTGTAATCATCTTCTTCTACATTTCTTATATATAATATATATAGTGTATATATATTGTATATTATGTTGTTATAACATTTATTTAATCTCTTTGTTGGTCCTTGTATTGTATTATTACAATAAAGTTGTAATATCTTGATTTTCTTCCATTGTAATAAAATCTCTAACAAATTAACTAATTAATCAGATAATTATAATATAACATAACATACTATATATTAACTAAACATGATAGTAATTGGATTAATAAAATTATTAATGGATACGTATGCATGTACATACACTATAAAATTTTTACTTATATATCACAATAAAACTTGTGAGCACTAAAAATAAACATATTATAACTAATTATAAATTATCATTTTTATGCTGTGATTAAAAAGTACATGGATATAAGTATTAATTAGTATTGTAATTAAATGTATTTTTAACTAATCACAATACTTGTTATGACTAAAATTAAATTAATGACAATTTAATTTAATTACTATATTTTAGTTATAAGTGATAACTATTTGTTACAACTAAAACTCACATTTAAACACAAAAAATTTAGGTTGTGACATGATATAAATCATGTTTATACGTATAGATCAAGTTGAAGTACTTTTGGAATTCAAATCAAGCCCACTATATATCAAATATTACAGTTAATTAAGTGTTTAATTTTTATTTTTTTTTGAAACGGCATTGTTTTTCGTTAACGTACAGTTAATTAACCTCTTTTTATCATTGTTTTATTTTTTATTTTTTTTCAAATTTTTTCTCTTGTCATTATCGCGTCATTAATTAATGTGACGAATAGGGGCTGTTTGGAATAGGTTAATGCTAGTAAGGTAATGGTAATGTGAAACATTACCTTGTTTGTTTTGAGGATTTAGCTTTAGAATGTTATTCCCCTAGTAATATAACTACCCTTAAGGAGGGTAATGTCCATACCTTAAAAAAGGGTAGGATTGAATTATTACCTTCCATTATATTAATTTGAATAGCATTTTTTGAATTAATAAACAAATTTAATTAATAATAATATTATGATTTATTATAAATAAAATATTACAATATATATATTTAGTCTGTGAGATCGTTTTTTTTTAATTGAGTTATTTTTATATTATTAGCAATAACATATATATATATTTATTATACATAAATTTTATACGGATGGTGTACATAAATGACATAGCGAACAAAAATAAATAACATAGTGATAAAATATATAGAAATGTTCATTTTAATTAATAAAAAATACAATAAAATTTAGGTTTTTTTTTTATTATTTTTACACTTTAAAATAGTTTTTTTTTTTCTTTTTTGCATTTTTACGGAAGTCTACATAGAAACCCCTATTGCAATTAGCGCTGCAACCTAAATTGCAACAAAAAATCGTATAGAAACCCTTATTGCAACTAGCGCTTCAACCACTTTAGAAACCCAAACCATAAATTTGAAAAAAAAAAGTTAAAAAAATATGGGGTAATTTCCCTAAAATTTAATGTTTACTAATTAATAAATATATTTCTTTAATAAATTATTTTATAATAGATATAATAAAAAAATATTTTTTATTTTAATTTTTTAAAATAATATATAAGATTCATGTACTCAACCAAACAGTGTAATTTAATTAACAGTAATATGATTACATATTACCCTACACTGCCAAACACAGTTTACACATTTCCCTATAATCATATTCTCCTTCATAATATTCCCTATAATCAAATTATTTTGAACACCTCATACCAAACACCCCCAATCATATAAATCAACAAATAAATAGCAACACTAGTTTATTGGAAGCAGGATCGATCTTATTCTTGATTATATTATTAACCTTTTTATTTTTATTTTTTTTAAAAAAAGGAACCTTTTTATCAATAACATATAAATATATATAAACCATATTATATATTAATATCAAAAACAAAAAAAATATATATATTTATACATAGAAATGCGATTTTACTTATTTGGTTATTAGATACAAATATATATTTGAGATGTGATACATGAAATATATTAGGAATCTTTAGCTACAAACAAGGCTAATTGTATTTGTCGGACTGTCTACTTGCAATATATATAGATATAAATATAAGATCATGTTGATATATATATATATATATATAAATATAAAAACATATATATAGATACATTAAAATACACAGAAGTATATTTAACTATATGCCTTAAAAAGAAAAAAAATATGGACAAAATAACTTAACTAGCTTGACCTTTACAATTCGTTGCACGAGGTCAATTTTATTTATATTAATTAATTAATCAATTAGTTAATTAAGAGCTTTTATATATACCAAATTGGACTTATAATTGCAGAAGCAGTAACATCAGTTTAGAGTAAGGTTTCAGCAACACAATATATATATATATATGAAAAATATTATATAACAAATAATGTTACTTTCGCGATGCTTTAAACATACATTTATTATATTGATGAATTTAATTAGTCAAATCAATAATATATTACTTATAATTTAAAAATTAATTAGCAGAAAAAAATATGAGTCCGTCATCGATCTTTAAACGATTTTAGCTTCTAAGTTGTTGGTGAGATCGATCAGTTTATTAGTTTCATATATTTATGATATTTTATATATAGAAGAGATCTGTTAATTAATTATTAATTATATATATATAGTATATCAACCATATTCATGAACCTCAATCAATTATTATTAATATATATTACAAAACATTAATTAATTAATTAATTCTGATGTTCTCATTAATTAAATCATGTATATATTTATATGTATACAGTATACATATCAATTGACTGTCTGCTTCTTGTTGTTATATATAAAAATACATGCGTTAGAAAACTGAAACTGATAATATTAAAATTAAATTGATAATCTTTTTTTTTTAAATAATAGTAATAATAATGTGATGTGACCCTACATGAAAACCAAATTATAATTTATGTACGTATAAGAAACACTATACTGAACCTATATAATTAGTTTTGAAATGAAATCATAATCTAGCTTATAAATATTCTTAATTAGCATTATATTTCTTGCGTAATAATTTTAATTATTTAATAGTACGTATAAATCCAAAAATATATATGATATAATGTTCCCAAATAATGAAAACAACAATCATGATGTTTTATACATCAAATGACCAAAACAAAAGCACATATAAATTAATTATTGATCAGGATGAGTTACATTGAATTTATATATATGCATTATTTGACAATTAATATAGCAGCATAATTTGAAATGTCCTCTCGATCATTTTGTGAAAAATTTCTATATAATAAAATAAACCACACTAATTAATTAATATTTAAGATCGACTTTGAGCATGTATATATGTGCGTTAAAACATAGGGGAAAAATAAGCAAAAATAAATTTACATATAATATTATATATTCTTTTTGTAGACTGATATTGGTCCATATAATCATACCACTATATAATAATATACATATATACTTGTCACATGGAATATGTCTAACATACATATATGTAATAAGTACCAGACAGTACTTGGGTGCTACCCTTTTTTCTATTATTATTATTATTATTATTATTATTATTATCTATATTACTTTCTTTTTCGAGAAAATACTCTATACATATCTGGATGGCTTCTATTTTTCATATTATATATTTTTTTTTTTACTTTAATCGAAAAAAAATCAATTTAAAAATTATAAACGTACATAGCTTGGTTTGAATTAACGTAAGCTTAGAATAGAATTACTAATAGATGTGTAACTATGCTATATAGCTAGGCCCTTTCTTAATTCTCAATCCTATAACTCATCACAAAAATTATATATATATTATATTTGCATTATTCAACCAAAAATACACCAGTATATATTTCAGTATATTTAAATTTATTAACTAGGGTTGTAAAGTATAGTTTCCTAACTTGTATTTTTTTTTTTTTCATTACAGAAAATTAAGTTATAAATTAATTATTAGTAGTTTTAATTAATGTTAATATATATGATCAATTTCATCATGCATGCTATATACATTTTCTGTACTTTTTTTTCTTGGTATATTATCTCCTGAATTATGGTCAATAATGATGACCATGACATTATTATGTGTGCGTACCCAAATAATTATTTACTATAATATACTATAATTAAAATCGATATGTATAATTTAATCAAATACCTCACGTAATAATGGAAGAAAAGTTAATACATGATAATTTATACCTGTTATAGCTGTATTTTAAAATAAAATAAATGCTTGACCCACAGTTTGTTCACAATTACGTACGTGTCGAATGGGACTTGGGTTGGGATATAGTTAATGATAAAATTAAGCTGAATATATAAATATTAATAACTTAACTATGATGATCATGAAGGCACTGATATATATATATAATCCATGTAATTGATTATTGTGAGTTTATTGATTATTGTATTAAATTCAAATAAAAAAATAGTTTAATTAAACAATTACTAAAATATTTTTTAAAATAATTAGATGTGAAAATTAAAGCACTAGTTTTGCACGTTGTTTAAACTCTGTATTTTAAAAATAAAATCAATTTAGTTATAGAGTTAATTTTTGTAGTATATTACCTTATAAGAAAAATTCGTCGACACAAAATATTTTGGTTATATCTCTAAAATTAATTATTTGATAAAAATTATACCTAAAATATTTTAAAAATATAAAATTCTACAACTCCCTTAAAAAATGATGTACTGATACACCCCTATCAATTTTAGTATCTGAAATAATTTTTTAGTCAATTTTTTTTTCTCATAGTCATGTATATGATATAGTTGTTTAAGAAATCTTATAAAATTTTAAAAAATTCAGAAAATTTAACACGCTAAAAACAAGGTTAAAATATATAGTATGTTGCACGCGTGATTATTTTATTTTATACGCGTGTAAAATAAACTATTTGAACACAGTTTTCTATATTATAAACTAGTTTAAATTTTTCAAAATTTTATAAAATATCTTAAATAACTGTAACGTACATGAATATTAAAAAAATTGACTAAAAGAATTTTCTAAATCCCGAAATAAGTATAGGGCGCATCAATGCATCCCTTTTAAATGTGTGCATCAGTGCATTCCTTTTAAAAGAGTGCATTGTAGAAGCTTACTATATTTTTAAAAGTTATTAGATATGTATATAATATAGAAATCAATATTCAATTAGTATATTTCACACGCGTATAAAATAAAATGGTCACAAGTGCAACAAACAGTTTGAACCCTATTTTCATATGTTAATTTTTTTTTTAATTTTAAAATTTTAAAGAATATCTTAAATAAGTATAATGTACACGATTATAAAAAAAAATTAAAAAATTCTTTTATACTAAAATAGATAAAGATGTGTATTGTAAAATTTTCATTTGAACATTATTATTGAGTATCAATATTGTGCATATTCTGTAAGTGTAAGTATAATATTATTACGATTAGTTATTGATATTTTTAAAAATTAATTTTGTAAATTATGTGTATTTAACATTTAATTATATTAATAATATTATTAAAGTGGTTGGTCCGTTTTAGAGCTTCTCCAAGGAAGCGGCATTTTATATAAATGTCGTTCCTTTTTGTTCCAAGGAGGCACCATTAAACACAGCATTTTGAGGTTAATGCTACAGTGCACGGCATATATGCTGTGCACTGTAGACACGGTATATGTTTTTTTTTTAAAAAAAAAAATAATATTTATATTATTTGATTTATTTATTAAATTAAAATTTTAATTTTGAGAAAATCTACAATACACCTTTTTAAATGTAATATATTGTTTCGGCACCTCACAAATTTTTTTAGTCTAACATTTTTATAGTCGTGCATATTATAATTATTTAAGACATTTTGTAAAATTTTGAAAAATTCAAAAAAATTTAACATGTTAAAAATAATGTATCCTTTTAAAAGTGGTGCATTGATATACTCCTACCTATTTTCGCATTCAAGACACCTATTTTAGAGTAAATATAATTTCATACATGTAATATAATTTAAAATAAAATTATTAATTTTACATAAAAATAAATTTAAATTTTTAATTATTATTTTTATAGTTATTAAATATAATTTTAGCCGAAAATAAAATTCAAACTATGTGTTGTATGCATCACTTTTTCATTTAGAGGGATACATTGTTGTGATTTTAGTTAATTAATATGATATTAATTTTTTTAATTTTATTAAAAAAATAATATAATAATAAAAAATATTTTTTTAATATAATTTTTGGTGTTGTAATTAGAGTGGTAATACTTTATGACACTAAATTTGATGATAGTGTAACACTAAATTTAACGGGTTCTTAGAGATCTCTTAGCATTTGCCATTTGGTTTTGGGTAATTAGAAGAAGTAAGGAGACAAGAGGCGGAAATCCCGGGAATTAACTGACTAACAACGGTAAACCGCGAGCGAAAACGGGTGGAGTCCACCACGTGTCAGTCAGTCTGTCAATTAAAATAATAAATTATTTTTTCTTTTTTAATAAAAAAAGGAAGATTCTTGTTTTCATTACAAAACCCGACAAACCAACAGGATCACATGGTAGAAGGTGAAATAGGTCCCCACGTTTTTTAATTTATTGACTTTCTCTCTCTTTTTATGTTGACTTCTAATAACACACGTGGGTCCCACTTCTCTTAACACACACGAGCAACTCATCTCACTTTATTACTTTCTTTATTCCTCCACACGTAACAAAACAACAATAATTAACAAAATTCCTACCAATTCTAATTTTCCTTCCTTAAATAAATTATTAATGGAATTTTTTTTGCATACTCTATTCTGAATATTTTTCCACCTTAAAAATTCCTCCCCAATTTCTATATTTTAAATTTTGTTAAAAGTTTTATTTTATGTAGTTAACAAAATATATTGATGTAATTAAAATGTTATTTTTATATCCTCACCGCACATGTAAATATAAATTTAAAAAGAATTATTCTTATTAATTATCAATAAATAAAAAATTATTTTTCAAAAACATTTTTTTTTATTAATTACAGATAAGAAAATAAATTTCTTTATAAATCTTAAATGAATTTTATTCAAATAAAACTTGTGGAGCTTATGTGGTACCATAAAACAAAAATAATTTATTTTAACAATATTATAAATATAAATAGTTTAGATGAAATTTTTAATAAATAAAAAGTTTCTATGAGCGCGATATTATAGATTCTAAATAGTCATCAATTTATTATTAGAAATAATCTTATATTTTTAATGCGTAGAAAGATAATATCATATATAAAATATATGAGCTTACTCTTTTTGTTGTCAATTAGTTTAAAAATGCATAAAACTTTATGTATCTTTATCCTAAATTCTAATATATTATCAATGAAACGTTTATGTTTCATTCTCAAATTTTTCACCATGTATACCCACAAATTTCAAGATTTAATTTTGTAAGATTCCTTCAAAATGTCATGTTTTGACCCTCTCGTTATCTCTTAAAAGTCGATTATTGTACTCACACTTTCAAGCTCAAATGTGAGAATAGTGTATCATAACTCACATTAACATATATAAAATGTATGAATTACTACTTTAATTATCAATTAATTTTAAAATAAACCCTACCTTAATGATCATATACTCACCTTCTTCCTTCTTCCTAAAATTTAACATTTTTTAAATTAAGAAAATATTAAGGATGAAAGGATTTGATTATACCAATATTATTATTACAGCATAGGGAAGTACTAATTGTGAATACAAATTAAAATTATTTAAAATTGTAATGAATATATAAGAGAAATACTACTAGTGGTATTTTTAAGTATCGTTATCACATATATATATTTTGACAATATTTATTTTATTTTGTGAATTAATGGTTGATATATTAATGTCATTAAAAAGAAACAATTAATGAGTGATAAAACAAGGAAAGAAAGGCCGACAGAGGGCCCAAACTCTGAAGCACTGAAATCAGACACACGCGCTTCTTTCACATATATTGTCTGTTTCTTACGTGGACGATGACTCAACACGTGTCACGAATCCATTCGTTGAAATTAATATCTCTCCTTCTTTAACTTGCCAATATATAATAGCTCACAACACAAACCCACCAACAGTTAAGTCACCTCCAAACAAAACTCTTTTATTATAATTCCCAAAAATCTCTGCAAACCCCAAAAATGTCAGCCGGAAACGGAAACCAGTCGTCGGAATCAGAATCCGTCGAGCTCAATTTCGAAGAGACCAAACTAACCTTGGGATTGCCTGGCGATACACGTGGCACCAAACGTGGATTCTCAGAAACCATTGATCTTAATCTTGATGAAGATGAAGGTGATGAATCAAGCTCTGTTTCAAAACCTCCACCACCAAAGTAAGATCGATTAATCATTATACAAAATTCCTTACATATATATATGTATTGTATGGGTGATTAATTAATTAATGAATTGAAATTATATAGGGCACAAATGGTGGGGTGGCCACCTGTGAGAGGATCAAGAATGAATGTTATGAAGAAATGTAAATTGGTAAAGGTGGGATTAGATGGAGCTCCATATCTGAGGAAAGTGGATCTTCAGATCTATCAGAGCTATCATCATCTTTTAATTGCTCTTCAGGGCATGTTTTCTAGCTGTTTGACCATTCGTAAGTTTTTTTTTTTTTTTTTGTTTTAATTAGTTATAGGTTCATTATAATTAAGCAAACTTAAATGAAGTTAATGATTTTGATTTAATTATTGTTTATTACAGGTAATTATGTGAATGAGAGAAAACTAATGGACCCTGTTAGTGGAATGGAGTATGTACCAACTTATGAGGACAAAGATGGTGATTGGATGCTTGTTGGAGATGTTCCATGGAAGTAAGTCATCACAAAAATTATATATATATATATATATTTATATCATGTGTATATATATATATATAGGAATGTGTAACTAATTTTAATTTTAATTTTTTTTTTCTGAGCAGAATGTTTGTTGACTCATGCAAACGACTAAGGTTGATGAAAAGCTCAGAAGCAATTGGACTAAGGTAGAATAATATAATCTTTTATTTATATATTTAATTTCTAGACAATTTTTACATATTTGTAAATATTTATTACAAAAAATACATAATAATAATAATCATTAATTTTAATATAAATGCAAAAAAAAAAAAAAATCTGAAAAATCATATCAAATGTAATTTTTGCTGATTTTGCGTTTGGTTTTTGCAGTTCGAAAGAGATAGATCTTCAAAATTTAGAAGGCCGGAGTTGAATTGATATAATATTATAAGAAGAAAAAGAATGATCAAGCTATATCAAATTAAATCACAAGATGATCATGTACAGACACGGCTTTTTTTGTTTTGATGGTTTTTTTTATTATTATTTTTTATTAATACTAAATATTAAATATATATATAAATACCACTCAATCTATTGATTTGGGTTGGAGGAGAGTTTTGTTATTTTTTTTTTTTCATTATTAATTAGGACCAAATAAATAAGAGAAGCTTTGGTGTAATTGTTGTTTGTTGTCCCCATTAATCATGAATCATGATCAATGGGATTTAACCCATTTTGTTATTTTATTCGTTGTTTGACTTGGATTGAAATTGTATTGTAATACTTGCTCTTCATACTCAACAAGATATACATGGAACAAGAAATTTTTTTATTTTTATTTTTATTTTTTGAGAGGATGAAATTATTTTTTCTTAATTAATTTCATTTTGGTAAAATGTGATAATATTCATTAGAAAAAATAATCTTTGCAGTTGCAGCCCATAGAAATGCTTTCTCCAGCCCAACTTGGGCCCATGACAAGTTGGCTTTATGTGTTAAAGATCTCACCTCTTTATTTTTTTTTTTCTTTTTTGTCTAATACATATGAGCTGTAAAGTAAAACGTAGAACAAACTTAAAGTTGGCAATTTTCACACTTTATAAAAATAAGGAAGGAATTTCTTTCCTTTATATTTCTCCACTTTGAACGAAAATTAAAAAAAAAAAAAATAGAAAGACGTACTTTTAAAAATTTATATTAAAATAAGGTATAAATACAAAAAGTTACATAAAGGAACCAGCAAATGTAACTTAATGAGAAACTAAAAGTTACTGAGTATACTGTGATTTGGGAAAATAATCTTTATATTATGTTTTCAGTAATTTAAGTTCGTGTGTATAACAAATTAATGAGAAAATAAAACAATGTTTTGCAATATTTTTTTAAGAAAAGAAAAATAAAGAAATTTAATTAACATGTTACATATTAAAATGTATAACAAATTCAAAAATGCAAGGTTAAAATTGTTGCTAGGAGTGTTTGGTAAAATATATATATTTTTTTAAGAAAAAAAAATGTTGTTATTTTCATTTTCGCAAAATTGTCAAGACAAATTCTTAATACTTTGTTACTATTATTTATATATTCAAGAAGTTCATTGCTAAGGATTTTTTTTTTTTTAAATTAACCAATGCCATTTTATGATTTTCTGCTTATACTATTCACCATACCATTTCATAATATGATGATGATGATATATATAATGGCTCAATCAGCCATGTTCGAACATTAAAAGCAAACATGTGACAGTTCCATTCCACCTGCATATGTGTACCAAAGTTGGGCAATTATTTAATACACTTTGTTGGATAGTAAAGAGAAGAGAGGAAACACATTAGAATTTAATGAAAAAGAAACCTTCCTACTAACCACCAAAATTTAATGAGGAGACATCCATTGCCATCTCACAGCTGTTTTTCATTTTCTGAAAATTTACAATTGAAGCAAAAGGATTTCACTTTCCCAACAATATATATGATCACTAAATAGTTGCAGAACACAGAATGAACCATAAGAAGAAAAAGAAAAAAGACTTAAAAGAAAGAGATGGATAGAGTTAGTGCACCACAACTACCACCACCCCAGCAAAAGATGTCATTCAGTGATCATGTCAAGAAACGACAACAGGAAAAAGGGTGTCTCTCTGCCTGGTAATATATATACATTTTCATATAATTTAAAGCTGTAGAGTTCCATGAAAAAACAACTCTTTATTCTGATGCAGGCTGTTTGTGCTGTCTTGTGGTTGTTGCTGTGAGTGTTGTTATTGCTGCTGCTGTCATTAAGATATATAATTGCTGCTTCAAGCTATCACAGTTGGAAAGAACAAAGGTTTCTTATTCCTGTAATAAGTCTGTATTTGATTTCATTCTTTAGTGAGATGTCAAATAATAAGAAAAAACATCATATATATAAATTACAAGTTGTTTATATATTCTGATCTGACTACAAGGTACTAATTATGTATAAAACACTAGAAAAATATAACAATATATATATATTATTTCCATTCCCATCACAGTACATTTACAGACTTTCCCCACAATGAATTTCAAATAAGAAATTTGAAACATCAGACTCTCCCCATCTTCTAGCTTGAGGATCCTCCAAGTCATGCTTGAAGATCCTCAATTACTTGAAAATTTTCAAAGTGAATGTATATCATGAAATGGGACTCCTGCACAATTGTAAAATAAATGTCTAAAAAAAAGAGTAAGTTGGGTCTGTTCTCCAACTGAGAGGACGTTTTCATATTTATTCCCTCTTCAACTACACCAGCCTCTCCTGCAAACTTCATCAGCAGAAAATAAAAAAAATTGGATCTTGATTTGAAGTTAAGCATTATGTATTACTAGTTGCCAAGGATTGGGTTTCTCCCTTCATCAATTTCAATGAGGATATAATGTTTTGGATCTGATCCACTTGGTCCTTCAGAGTAAAGGGTGGGAAGATAAGCATAATATGCTGGAAGATACCGCGAAACAAAATCTTTAACCTGCCAAATTATCCTTAAAATACTTCAGTTTCCATTGTTAAGGCTTTCTAACAATCATCAGATAAACATAAATGTTTGTGTGTGTCAAAAAACTATCCCACCTCTTCATCAGACATTCCTGGTTTTCCTGCATCTCTCATGGCGATCTCTGCCTGTGAGTTCCAAAATTTATAGGTGAGAATTGTGATGAGTAAAATGCAAATAAATATAGTATGTCAGGACGAATTCCGACCTGCAAACGCCACTGAAAGACGCACGTTGGATCTTTAATCTTGATAACTATCCATGCCCCTATGAACTTGTCCCAAGCATCATAATATGCTTCAAGATTTTTGTTCACTGTCTCCAGCTGCAGAATCCAAATTCAGATTATGAATCAGTAATGGACACAGAAATAGCAACAGCAAACCCTCAAACATTTGATTTTCAATTACCTGAGGATCAACAGCCTTAACTGTTTCCACTGGAAGAGGCTTGAAACCAAGCATCCAACCTTCAAACAGGACAACCTAAATCACAGCCAAAGCACAAAAGAAACTTTAAATCCTTTTGAGGATTTCAAAAGTGGTAACAAAAACTAATGGTAGTGATAACACTTGGACTGTTGGACAAGTGCACTACTAACATTCACATGATCATTTCTCTAGATGAGTAAAATTGTCATGAGAATAAAAGAATTTGATATTGCTCTTAAAGTTTAAACTGAAATACTCGTACCGAAAGTGGCCCCTCAATCTCAGGCCATGTTGAAGGATCAGCTCTGTCCCCCTTCCCACTATATGCAGACTGCAAAAGAATTTTTGATCAGCAACTTTAGATTTCATTTTGTTCAAGAAACAACAATCGAACTCTGTTGCCTAACCTTGTCATATCTAGGCAGCTTCATCTTTGTACCTGAATACCAATAATAAGACAAAATATTAGACATGCATCCTTTAAGAAAAATACTTATTCTATTTCAATCTCTAAGCTTTCATGTTCTGTTTATAATCCAGTTTACCCAATTAATAAAAGGACGAACCTAATCAAGAATATGAACCATAATAGAACTAATGATTATATATCGATCACAAGAATACCAGCACTTCAACGAAAACTGAACTGTAAATTTATGAGAACAACTCACCCTCTTTGTTCAATTTTTTCAGAGCTGTCAATGTTTCAACAGAGAAAGGAAGATCATGGCTGCCAGCATTTCCACGAAACTAAAATATGAAGGATTAGATTATAGAAATTTAGTATGTTATCAGTGAACTCCGTTTCTCCATAAATAGAATAAAAAGAAAGTGTAGATTACTACCTCTAGAAGAGCATTTCCAGGATTCTCTTCTCTTAGTTTAGCCTACATTCAACACAAACTCGAATAAGAAAATAAAAACACAAAATCTTGGAAGTGCAAATATCCTGAGAGATATATTTACCTGGCCCTCTGCTGTCAAATAAAAGTCATCAATAGATATTGTGGCAGATCTCCTGAGATTTGAAAACTACTTCAGCAGTCCCACTATCAAATTTATTAGAACTGTACACAAAAGCTATTATAATTCTATGTCTTACCTGCCAGTAATTTTAAAAAGATAATCAAGAGCAAAAACTAGTGTTGTCTTTCCACAACCTTGTGGTGCACTGAAACCAATCTGCAACACAGACAAATTTTCAGCAAGCATATCATTAATTTTAGCACATAAAGCAATAATAACAATGATGGGACTCCCTAGCATTACTTTGAAAGTCTTTCAAAAAATGTACAAGCAGAATGGGACCCAAAAAAGCAATACTCAGAACAAGAAAAAAGGTAGTACTAGTAAGACCTACAATATAAAAAGCCTTACCACTAAAGGAGGTATATCTTCTCCCTCCTTATACCCAGACATGTGTTGGGAAATTTGATCTTCACACCATAAAAACACAGGTATATAATAATGATAAAACCTCACTTTCTGAGGAATATTAAGTTCAAATTCACCGAGCTGAAATAATCGACACAGGTGCAAACCATAAGCCAACCACTTATCAACAGACTCAGCTACTGATTCAGGTGTAAAACCCATTTTTTCTAGCAAAGGACCTGAGCATATAAACTCATAAAGGTCCTGCACAGAAGATACTTGTGCAGGTTTTGTGGGGAACACAGAATATACAATGCCCCGCCGCCTGTCATTGGCAGCAGCGGCGTTGAAACATGTGGAGCTTCCTTGCATCCATGAACATCCACTGCCTGCAATAGTCCCTGAAATATAGAAAGATCAGATCATGTTTTTAAAGAAGGCAACTTCTTTTCAATAGTAACACTAACTATTCAATAATTTGAGCCTATTAAAAAATACATGTCTCAAGATCTTGAGATTACTCATGGTTGACCAATGTCATTGTAAACCTCACATTTGAAGCTTTCCTAAAAAGAAATTAAAAAAAAAAAAAAAAGCACCTTTCATAGACACCTTATACAAGTGGGAAAATGTCACTCTTATACCATACTCTAAATTTAAAACACACATTTTACTACTTTAAGCCATGGGTTTTATCTGACCAGTACAAACATGTATGTGAGAATAGACTGATAATCAAACAGAGCATAATTCATTACAACTTCAATAAGCCAATTAACTTCCATATATGAAAAATGAAATTAGGTTTCATAGTTAGAGGATCCTACTCAAATTTTCTCAACTTATCATGAGTTCTACTTGAAATTTATTCAAAACCCATCAGAGTATAGGATTGAATTGAAAAGAAAAATGGAGAATTTACCAGATTTGGATAGTTGCTTAGCCACCGAAGACAAAGTTGGCTTATTGGGTACATAGAGAGGCCCGTTATCAAAAGAGTTCTTGATTTTAAAATTAAGAAAGGAAGAAGTGGGTGGCTGGGATATGATATTGAGGGCCGCCATTGTTGTGCTTCACGAAGCTGAATTGCGGATAGAATTGGTGGCAAATGGTGGTTACGGTTGAAATTAAGTTTGAAAGAAAAGAAAAAAAAAATCTAGAGGATTTTGTGAAAAGAGTGTTGTCTAATCCATACATAAAAAAAATATTTACAACACAACATTTGTGTGTTTGTTCATAAATATAGATAAACTGTAGCCATAAGAAATGAAACAAAAACTTACTCCCCATTTTAACAGATTGAAATTAAAATAATTTTTGAATAAAAAAAAGAAAAATAAATGAGGGAATTTAGTGGTATTCATTTATTGTGTAGTTCTTGTTGCTTATCCATCAGGACCATCATCACCATGTTCTAAATAACTGTATGTAACGATACACCTGTAATTTTTTATTTATCTATTTCAGACAATAAGGATAGGAAATTTTACTAATTTTTTTTTTATTTGAAATGATAAAATAGATATTATATTTTTTAAAATTTTAATTTTTAATAATTTCTTTTAATATAATTAACTTGAAGACAATTTTATGCAAAAATAATTGTAGAAAGCGTAATTAAATATAATGTACAATTTATCATTTAACAAAATAAAAAATTTAAACAGTAATTTTTATAAAATACAAGATCTAAAATATTATTTAACTTAAATATAATAGGTGTGAGCAATTTAACATCAAAGAGTTTTTTCTTATATATAAGATAAGCTATTTATTAATAACAAGTATAGTTTAAAACAACAACAACAATGATAAGAAAATAAACTTTCAATCATTATGGTGCATGTACAATAAATTTATAAACGACTTTACTAACTAAGAACATCTCTAAAAAACTATAAAACAAACTAGTAATATTAAGAATTTTAATTCATTACATAACGAGACACTTTAAAAAACCAGAGATTTAAGCTACACAATCAAACTTAACAGAATGAAGAGGAAGTCCAAGCATAAGAAACCAATTTAACAGTACCTCAAAACTATTATTTATGCTTGAATGACGGTGAAACTCTCTACAAGGATAACAAAAAATAATTTTTTGTGATCCAAAAATATAGAAGAAAATTAGATAAAAATATAGAAATTATAGAACAAAGGGATGTATCTCCCTCCCATTAACATAACTTTACAATGACAAAATTGTACTAGAGAAGTAGTCATTTTTTAAATGAAATTGTAATTTTATTAAATTAGCATTCGGAATACATTAGAGTCTGAAGATCAGAAGGAATATTCTACCAAAAATACTACGATCAAATAAATATCGAGCCTACTAGAGAAGTAGTTAATTGATACAATTATCAGATAATCCCAATTGCTAGTCATCCTAATTATAGACCTTCTTTTGGATAATGGAAGATAAGTACTACTCTGAATGAAATCAGCAACTTTCTTCAAATTTCTTCACCGATAGTTTATGCACTAGCTAGATCTGTTAAAAACATTTCTAAATCAACACTGGGATCTTTGAGAAGATGAACATACAAATATTTGTTGCAATTATACATAATACATTATGTAATACGAAATTGGTGATCAATATGATGAAACCATGGTTGTGTAAATAGAAAAAGATATATCAACTACTTGAAACTAATCTTATTATTAAAGATGGTGGGAGTATTAGAGAGAAAAAGTGATACCAACAACAAATATAGTGCAGTATTGGAATCGCCCTTAGAATCCAAAGCCACGGTGCTAATCACAGTAATCTTTTGCCCATCATGAATTCCATCAATACAATAAAACAATAACCAATTGTGAAAATCACCATAAAATATAAAAAACAACAGCACAAGATGAACTAATCAATTATTGTGTCATATTTTGATGAATATTTTAGATAAACCATATATGATCATTACTCAAATTATAACAAAGCGTTGGAATCAAGCTACGTTGGTCAAAAAGATGATAAACTTAATCATGTGTATGTCTCACGCACGTTGTTCAACATCTCATTTCATTTCTTCATTTTATAAAATAACAAGACTTTTTTACTTTAGAAATACAATATTGAATTCCCAACACACCACTTTGGATACAACTTTATCATTAATTAATTTCTTCTTCTTTAACCATTTTTTTGAAACTTTCTTTTTTACCTGTTTCTCAAAGTATGTGAGCATCTCTTGTGTTGTTGCAGCATCAAAACTTTATATGTAACGCTCTTCACTCTTTTCATAATTAACTCTGTTCATAACAACAAATTTTATTACCTGCAAATTATAATATAATTAGTTTCTCAAATAACATAAAAAGTTAAACTTACATACATATAACAAAAAATATTAATATGTATTACAACAATCATTATCTATTTATTTATGATGAGATATCATGTTTTCACTTTTAACCAGAGCAGCTATGAATAATGAAAATATAACGGGAAACGGGGGAGTGAGAGGTCTACCATGTTCCATCTCCGTCCCTGCTCCTCATGTTAAATTTTCTACCCTATCCCATCTACTTTTTATGGTACGGGAATTATATAAGGTTGAGGCACCTTAGTTATCATCTTAGTGATTAAACTACATTAAAAAAATATGTATGTATGTGTAATATATAAATTTCTTAAAAAAGAAAATCCAACTAAGAAAGAATCGAGATGAGGAATATCAGTCCAACCCCACTCTAACCCAATATGTTTGGTTTGAGCTTTTAGTAACCTTGGGAAAAGTTTTAGCTTCTTAAGAAGACTCTTTCTGAAAAACTATTAAAATTAATTTATATTAAAATAATTTTTTAGAGCTAAAAGTCAGCAACATAAATATTCTTGTAAAAAAAAAAGAAAAATTTCACATATGCTTAAGAAAATCTTTATACTAAGTGAATGATAATATAGTAATAATAATAATAAAAATGGATGTGTATCTCATTTACATTCAATTATTTACAGTAAAAATGGCATTTTTTAAAATTTGATATTGAGGCAAAATTTATGAGCATTGTTATTAGGCATCAGTAGTGCCTAGCACCTCTAGACATGTTGTCTTGCGATTGTTAACAATACTACCTAAAAGTTATTATATAGGACCCAATACTTAATTGGACCAATATCAATAATGACATATTGAAAAGAACTAAGCATCACTCATACTTTTTAGCATTTCTCAAAACTTATATGATAAAAACAAATAAAATTAGCTTTTTCTTGAGAAAGAAAATTTATCTTCGCATTTGTAACATTTAATATTTTATTCACACATTTATGTATGAGAATTTGCGCAAATAGGAATTGTCATCCTAAATCCTAGTTCTTGTGCAATTTCACACCCTTTTTTTTCCCATTTTTTAATGATAAAAGATCTCCCAATTTATTACAATCCCTTTTCTTAAAGAGTTTGCTATAATCAACTTAACTAAAAGTTAGCAAAAATTAAATATTATTGGTACTAATCATAATTCTAAGAATGTAAATATATTTTTTAAAATTTATTATCATACTACTATTATGCAAGTACTTTTTTACCTGTACTATCACAACAGTGTAATATCCACAAACTGTAAAAATAAAAGTTAAATACAATTCAAGCAAATTTACAATAATTATTATGATCAGTGAAGATTTCCACAATACATGAAAAAATCTAAGAAAAATATATCATTGGTCCTAAGAAATTAAAAGATAAACATGCATTCAAATAATACATTATGAACTCAATCACTGTCACTCATATCTCAAATTTTTCTAACATTACTCTTATTTTTTTTGTGACTTTCCACCTGATGTCATAATTATTAAGGCACCTACCTAAACCTAAGTTGTGTTTATTTTATTTTTTTCTTTCTTAGACAAACTTTTTTTTTTTTGAAATGATAAACTTTCATGTCTTGGGCACTTAATTATATTTTGAAATTGATAAAAGTGAAAAATTTCACATGTAAAATAGAAATTGAAATTGATAGGTTCCATCATGAGATGATACTAACATTATGTTTGGTAGAATGGAAAAAGTAAAAACATAGTTTGGAGAAAGAAAAAAAATTGGTTGGTTGAGAAAAAAAAAGTGAATGAAACAGAACAATGGGAAAAAAAAATAATGGGGTCTACCAATATTTTATTCTCCAAAAGTGGAGAAAAAGGTGAGGACAGATTTTTACAATACACATTTAAATTAAAAGAAAAGAAAAAGTTTACCTTTGTTTTTTTATATAAAATTGTTAAATTATAAATTTATAATTGTACCAAATTTTATTTATTTAATAGCAATATTTTCTTTCCTAGCACTAGTAGCACCTCTATTTTCTATCCCACTATTTTTCTCCCTTTCCAACCAAACATAGTGTAATAATTTTAGCCGTGGAATGAAATGAAATGAAGTTTTGACAAAAGAATATTAGGATGAAATGGTAATGAATCACAATTCCAACAATAAATCTCATCATTCTGATTATAAAAGTAATAAGTTATTTAGTATATACTTAATAAATGGTCCTTCTATTGAGAAATATGACTAATTAATTTACAAAGTAGCCTACTCCTTCCAACCAAAGCTTACCATTAAAAATCATCAAGAACATGACCACTTATGCAATTACAAGGCATATGACATGACCACTATATATAAAGATAGTGGCAATTAAATAGTGTTATTTAACTTCTGAGCTACAATGATATAGTTCTGATCTCTCTCGAAAATTTACAACTCAAGAGGAACTAATTCTATGTGCTGTCTAAAACCAAACAATTTTTTTTTTCTTTTTTACAAGTTTTTAAATCCCAACTTAGTGAACCCTATCCTAAATTTGACAGACAGAAGGTCAGTGAACCTAAACTAAATTGGGAAAAATGAATGGAGTTGAAAAGTGGAGAGAACTAAAATTAGACATTTAAGCACTAGCTCAACGTGTAAAAGACGACAGCCAGTGGAAACACACACCTATCTTGTTAGCAGTCATTGCATAATCCATCTCTCTTCAGAAAAGCGTTTCAAGTAGTTCTGGAGAAGATAACACTGCGATCGATTTATACTGCTAAGAACGAAATTCATTGTATTAGATACTTGGAATGAAAAATAAGAACTAAAGATTCTTTCTCATCACAAATGTGATTTGATACCTCTTCTTGTCTATATTTTGTTCGTGTAGCACTTAGAGGACAACCGTTGGAGTTTCGTTGTAATGATTGTAAAGCAACAACAGCAGTTTTCAAATCTGATGCCTTGTACGAGGTGTAGTGTTCTAGTGTTGGATTCTGATAGATATTAAGAAAGTTAAACTTCTACTGAATTATATGGAACTCACAACAAAAGAAAGGAAAAAAGATAAGGAGTAAAGGCTCACCCATGGATGGCTAGTCTGATCTAATGTCCATCGGGAGAGAAATATGGCCGATGCAGCAATGACAGAAGGAAGGAAACTCAAGAAGCCATAATCTATCAGCGTTAATTCTGTTAAATAACTGGCCAAGTACTCCAGTTCAAGACTAGGATTCTGTAAATATATAATTACACATGGTAAGAATCTAACTAAAACTCTGGAGTATCCTGCTAGCTACACTAAACAACTTAGCTCTGCATTATCTTACCTTATATGATGCTTGAGCTGCTCGAAGAAATCTCCTGGAGAAAAGAAAAAGAAAGAAAACAAGAAATTGAGAACATGCATAAAGCAAACAATTAGTTTTGAAGTGACTCGTTTACATGCTTAAGTACCTGAGGAAAGTTTTTGCCGTGGGCGCAAACAGTTGAAATTTGAAGTACTTCAACACTTGAATTTCCATTTCCAAGACCTGCCATTTACTAAATTCAGGAATGGAAACGAAAAACATAATTTGATGGGAAGAGTAAAAACTATGTGGTGAGTGCAAAAATTAAAGATGTGGCAATATATAACATCCTTGTGAGCTCATTTCCCGATAAAGACAAAATTTACAACGACCTGACTTGCTTGCAATGCATGAAGAAGTATCATGGTTGGGAAACAAGATCAAATTATTTATATAAACTCTGAAGCCTGAAAAGATTTAACCAAAGAAAGGTACCTCCTCTCTCGTATAGGTATTGTCCGTGATAAAGCAAAAATCCTCTATACGTGGTGCACAAACTTCTTCGTACTTCCTTCAATCAAAAAAACAAAACCATATTCACTTACATGTCAAAATAAAGACAGATACCGCTCAAGGTAAAGTGAAGTCCACTCAAAATATAAGGTATTTATTGATGTATTATTATTTTTATCATACATTCATAATATAAGCCACGTAAACTCATGCAAAAACTTTGTTATTAAAATGAAAGCTTACGAGGATATTAGCATGCAAGTGATGCCAATAAGTTGAAGTCTCTGTCTCTCTATGTAATTTTCGGAGAGATATCGATCAATCAGATATACTGTGAGGTAAAGTGTATCTGGCTCCAATTTATATTCTACTGATACCTGAAAACAAGATAATCATGATCAACTGCTGTGTCTTGAATATCCAATAGAAGACTTAAAGCATCAAAAGCTATATGAAACAAAACTTAGAAATGACAATGAGATGCAAGCATTATATATATGACAGGCTAAAAAAATAGCTGACCTCCACAAGCCAATCAACCAAAATACCACGCATACATCGAGTGATATCTTGCTGTGTTGTGTCCATAAAATTAGAACATGGCCTCTGCGAAAGCTGTAAGGAAGAACAAAGTAATTTGAATTTTAAATCAGCTCCTCACTCAAATAAACAGAGCAAAGAAAGGCGAACAAATTATGTTAATTAAATCTCACTCTAAAGGAGCACAAACAGAATATTAGATGCACAAACCTCTGAAACACGCAAATTGTCATAGATATCAGGAGCATAGGTGGAACACAATTGAGGGTCCTTGTTATTTGCATCAACATCAACAATGTCTGGTTTAATTGATGTAGTGAAGTTCTCAACAGAATAATGTTTCTCATCCTTATCTTCTGAAATAAAAATGAAAGTCAACAGTTAATGAAATTCAACCATACAATCTATTCTTCACCGAAAGATATTATTGTACTCGCTTAAATAGAACTGAACAAGTTAATACTAATACTATGTTAGTCAAAGTACAAGCTTTAAACACCACAGGATTCCAAAGAGACTCAACAAAGTCAAACAAACATGTCACATTTTCTCATCTTAGCTAACCTTCCTTTGAAGGACTTTCGTGTTCTGAAGTAAGTTCAGATGTTTGACTTCCAAACAGGTCCTCATGTTTGCCAAACCCATTTGAGCTAGTGAACCAATGAGGCATGCTCTCTGTCAAAATTTCTGAAGATACAACCCCTTCAGTTTTAAATTCTGTGTTGTCTTTCAAATCAGCTCTCAAAGAAAGGACATCAGTGGAAACTGAAGGGGTCACTTTGTTCACCTTAGCCTGACCCCTTTTAGCAGGGTTTTCGTTCTTAGCCTAATAACCACCAAAATTATGCAAAAGTCAGACCTTTCATAAGAGCAAGATTGATCTATCCGTTACTTTTTCAAACAAGTAGACACCATGACACAGATATGACGATCCACACAATGATAAATGTAAATCAACACGACTATAAGAGTAAGAGAAAAAAAAAAAACTAATTTGATAATACAACTTTCAAATAAGATTTGATATCTAGTGAAAACAATACCTGAATTTTAGTTTTGTTGAAAAAATTTCGATCACAGAAAACATTAGTCACGTCCTGAAGCATAACCCTCTTCTTCTTCTTACATTGAAGATGAGGATTGTCAACATTGTTGTTATTCTCATCCATATTTAGATTTGTAGGCGAAGCCCTCTTCTTGGTCTGTTTAATAGGTGCTTTGGAAGGGGGCAGCTGTCCTGATACTACCAAGGCCGCTGTTCGAGAACGTGTTATTCTACCCGGAAATTCTCTAGCCTTAGTATTTACCAAGCTCCCCCTTTTCATCTTTTCTGGTTAAGAAAAGTAAGCTTCAAATTCGTAGGTTGTTTCTCAAACCTGGTAAGTGAAAGTGAATTTGAATCAGCAAATCAACAAGCCAATACATGAAATGGGGAAAAAAAAGACAGCAAAAACTACATAAAACATCTGAAAACTTAAACCATTGAAATGTGCAGTATGAATTGATTCGGTAATTTATGCATAATATGCATCGAGCGTAATATTTTTGTAAGAAACCAAAATCAGGTCATAATGTTGGGCCAAAACCATTACCAATTTTGAATCTTTACATGTAAGTCAGTAATTTTGTTTAGAAATTTTCCAATTTGGGTTTAAAAATTAAGCTAATTTCTCTTTCTTTTCCAAAAAAGAAAGCTCAGCTCCAGTAAAGATTTTAAAGAAGTAAAGTTTATGTGGACAAGAATTGTTCTGATGAAATAAGTTCTGATTCTTCGGACCAAAAACGTAACATGATGAAGAAGAAGAAGAAGAAGAAGAAGAGAAAGAAAGTGTTCGACACATTACTATCCAAAATCGTCGAACTTTAGTGTTCTTTCCCTTTCCCCTTTTCCTCTCGATTACGCTAACGATGAAATACACCACAAGTCAAACACCATACAAACACGATCCCCAATCTTTTAACAAAAAATCATTACAATCTAACTATCAAAAACTCACTAAACCCTAATCGATTTTTTCCCAGATAAATAATATAATTACCAAAATCCAAAATTGGAAAGATCAATAAACAGATACATTAGAGTTTCATCGTAAATGTATAATATTGATTCGTCAAAAACAAAAATATTGACCTGAAACTCTCCTCTTCTAAGCTCCAAGTCCTCCATAGACCAAATGGAAAAGCTTGAAGATATAGAGAGAGAAAGTCTGAGAATGAGCGGGATGTTAGGAATTTGAAAAAGAAAGAAAAAAAAAATCTGAGAATGAATAAGAAGGGGCAGTAGGTTTAATATTAAAAAAAATTATTAAACAAAAGAGAAGCTTTTATATAATACAAAAATCTTCCCAACAGTTTTTTAGGTTGACTGTTTGACTGCCCAGAAAATACAGCTAATTAACTATTTTATTTATTAAAAAAGATATTCTTTTTTATCTTTTTTATCTAAAAAAAAATTAAAATTTTTCACCCAAAATTTTATATACTATCAAATTGTATTCTTTATACTATAATTTATCATATTCTATTCATTTACTATTTATCATATTATACATTATATTCTATTTTAATATAAAACAAGTAATAATAGTTAATAAATAAATGTAAAAATTGAAAGATAAAAATATTAATTATTTTTTTTATCAAAATAAATAAATAAAAAATAAAAATGTGTGTGAGTTACAGTTAACCGAGTGCGATTAATCCTAACTTTATTTATTTATAATAATATTTTTTTTATTATTTATTTAAGTTAATTTTTGCTACTCAGAGCTCACTCAGCTCAGCTCAGCTTCTTCTTTTTTATTATTAATTTATTATGTGATCCGGTACACTAAAAGACAACCATTCTGACAAGTGGACAAATCTCTGATTGCCATGTGGAAATAAATCAATAATATAAGTATATTCTGTTACCCTGTTGTTGGGTGTGAAATTATAATAATAATTAAGGTATAAAATTTTGATCATAAGGCTAGTTATACGATTGTACTTTGATTAGTGTTAAATCAGAGCTATGTATTTTTTTATATATTTTATTATTATAGCTGTCAGAAAATGTAATAAGTATTGCTATTTGCCACTAGAGAATATGATTTATTATTATACTAATTATCATTATCAGTCTATGACTAACAATCCAATATCCATTAAAAATTAATTAACAAGTTTTTTAATTTAATTTTTTTTAAAAAAAAATAAATATATATTCAGTTTTTCCCTATTTTTAATCAGGTTTGATTTCAAATTTATTCAACTTGATGAACAATTGTAGGTTAATTAAAACGGGTAGTTGTATGACTAATTATCCATAAATGCAGATAATTATCTTTAATTATTTACTTTATTACAGGTGTATATAACGTCCTAACTGTTACAATTTATTAAAAAACTAACAGTTATAATTTTGGAAAGATACATATATTTTTGGAAATATGGAGAGGATCAGAAAATTAAAAGTTGTTGTATTAAATATATCCAATTACTTATCATTCAATAATTTTTTGTAATTATTTTTTATTTTTAAATTAAAATATAATCAGATGTAGTTCTAACTAATAATCTAATTAAGAAAGACAAAATAATCCGTACATACAAAAAAATGTATATTAATTATTCTTTTATTTTTTTCACACAGAACAGATTTATAAATAAATACTGACAATATATTACATACAGTGTGTGGTGTAATAATTTGGTACTCAAACTTAATAATAAGATAACAAAAATAACAAAGTGATATAATGATCAGTGCATGCTCACCCCCAAAATAAATGATCATGAATCTAAGATTGAAGAAATATGATCTTATGATAGTAATTATTAATGTAATAAGTAGTCAACGAAAATGATAATATATATTTATTTTCAAAGGGGTAGCTAATTAATTAATAATTAAAATGATAATATTAAAAACTGTATACAAGATATACATGATAATAAATAATTATAAAAAACGTGTTTTACACAATTGAATTTGAAAAAACGGTCCCTAATTAATGTTGTCACGTCTACATTTAGTTTAATTAATTTTTCCAATCTAGGATATACAAAAAAAATATAGCTAGAATAGATAATTGAGTATTCTATTATAAAAATTTACACACAAACACATCACTTATTTTTCAAAAAAGTTTATAATTAATTACAGAAACACCCTCCTTTACTTAAATTTTACTTTTGAAAGTTTGACCATTAAATGCTTCAATATTTTTATACGCACAACAAAACAAACAAAGACAAGTAGAGATAGGTCTGTGAGTGAAGTCATTTTGTATAATTAATTTAAAAGGCAGTGGAGGGAGGGAGAATATTACTTTTTTTGTTAGAGTAATTTGAAAGTTAAAGAGTGTAATTTTTTTATTAATTGTGTTTTACCCGAGGAGTAACTACAATTAATTAATTAATTTGAAAAACATATATATATAGTGTGTGTGAGTGAGTGAGTGAGTGAGTGGTGTGTATTTGAAAACTTTATTTTGAAAGTGAAAAAGAGTGGGAAGATAATAAGAGAAGAGAGGATTGATTATATATGAAATGTGTGTATGTATTTATTTTGTATTTGAAAAAAGGGTTGAATTTGGATTTGGAATTGGAATACAAGAATAAACACGTGATCTCTCAGCTTTATCATTCACTCACATCGTAAGCGTATGGTTGTGGAAGTGATGAGCTGGACCCCACATGATGGGAACAACTAACTACTATACCCATACTATTTATTCTTCAACCTAAATAATTTCTCCTTTTTTTTTTTTGAGGTCAGTCTTAATAATTATTTTCTAGAGAGTACTACCAATAACATCTTCTTTATCATCTCCTATTTCCAATGTATTTTATCTTAATATTTGTGTAAAATTAGCTCCAAAAAATGATTTAGCTTCAAGTTTTACCTATAAATGAATAAAGAAAGAGTTACAAAGATGCAAATTAGTATAGACAGTGTAGTTACTTCGTGGTGAAAGAACAATAAAAGTATTATATTTAGCACATATTTTGCGTGACTTTTCATAAATGTCATTTTGTGAAAATATGTGGTAGAGCAATATGTACAACACTTTATTGGAAATACTTTTTGTAATAGTAAGTATATCATCATTGATACAATTTGGTAGTCGTGTATATTTTTATTTTTCTTCTTTTCGCAATGTGAATAACATTCAAAATAACAAGACTGAGCTACCACAAAGGGACCCCTAGCAAAGGTTCTGCGAAGTCTTAGAAGTGAGTGACCATTTTGTAATTGAATCAACAATGTCAGATTTTGTATTTTCCAAATGAAAACTAAAAAAGAATAATGTATGAGATCGATATTTATTTGCACTATATAAAGTATTGCACAAACATTTAATTGCATGTTAATTGTTAATAGAATATAAAAGCAGCAGAGTATATATGTAGTTATAAGCATAACTTAGTATTTCACATATCTTTTCACAAAAGAAAAATACAAATTCTAATTCTAATTCTAATTCACTTATCTCCAATATTGAAAGATGTATATATATTAATTGGGGAATAGATTGGCGGTTTTTATGATTTTTATATGTTAGTATTAGTGTTACTGTTACCTTTTGATCGGTAGAGAAGAAAGAAAAGAAATGAGATGCAGAGTTAAATTGAGTTGTTGGTGAGAAAAAAAAATAGTAAGGAAACCCACTAATATTTTTTCCTCTCTATTTTGAAAAGAAAATGTTAGATTAATGGTTGGTCATTCTGTTAAGTTTAACAGTCGACAGTTAAGTTCGTTAACTGTCCATTTTGACACCAAATGACAAAGCTATAAATAGCTTTGTCCAACTACTTTGTAACTAGTTTTTCAGTTAGACACATATTGTAAATACAAGAATATTGATTCAATAATAGAGCATCACTGCTCACAGTTTTTCCAAGTGTTCGAATAGGTTTGTAATTGTTCTAAGATCAGTGTGTTGGATTGCATAGGAATCGACTAATTCCTTACAAACTGGTATCAGAGCTGGACGGGTTCTTGAGTCTTGAAGAGACAAGCTCAGCGTGATCAAACGTGAAGAACATCCAGGGCAACAATGGGGAATGCGAAGTTCGATTTGGAGAAGTTTACAGGCAAGAATGATTTCGGATTGTGGAGGGTGAAGATGAGAGCTTTGTTAGTGCAGCAAGGGATTCAGGAGGCTTTACTTGGTGAAGAAAACATCAAGGAACGAACAGAGAAGGAGAAGACTGAGATTCTTGATAAGGCACACAGTGCCATTATACTCTGTTTGGGTGACAAAGTCCTGAGAGAAGTGTCGAAGGAGACGACTGCTGCTGGCCTATGGAACAAGCTGGAAAGTCTGTACATGACAAAGTCCCTAGCCAATCGACTGTTCTTGAAACAAAAGCTGTATGCATTTAAGATGCAATCTGGAAAATCAGTTGAAGATCATATGGATGATTTCAACAAGATAATCCTCGATCTTGAAAACATAGGCATCAAGATTGAAAATGAGGATCAAGCCATAATTGTCTTGAATTCTTTACCTTCAGATAACTATGAACATTTCGTTGATACGATGATGTTTGGGAGAGACTCTCTGACATTGGAAGAAGTGCAAAGTGCTTTGATGTCCAAGGAGTTGAAGAAGAAACAAGAACTGAAGGAAGAGAATTCTGCAGATGGCTTACTGGTATCTCGAGGAAGATTTGATCAAAGAGAGAACAAGAACCATGGGAACATGCACAAGGGAAAGACTCAGTCAAAATTCAAGAAAAGATGTTACATATGCCACAAAACTTCTCATCTAAAGAAAGATTGTCCAGAATTGAAAAAGGGAGATCACAGAAGGTATGGAAATGCAGATGTGGCTTCAGATGAAGGGTATGAAAGTGCTGATGTAATGGTGGTAACCAATGACTCTGTGAAGTCAAATTGGGTGATCGATTCTGGATGCTCTTTCCATATATGTCCAGATAAAGAACATTTCCTTAATTACAAGGAAATTGATGGTGGAACTGTGAGGCTTGGGGATAATAGATCATGCTCAATAGTTGGGATTGGATCTGTACAATTGCAACTATCAGGGGGAGCCACTATGAAAATTCATCAAGTCAGACATGTGCCAGACATTAAGAGAAATTTGATTTCTGTGGCAATGTTAGACAAAGAAGGGTGTTCTATAAGGGTTGAAGGTGGAATTCTCAAGGTATTAAGAGGATCAATGGTAATGATGAAGGGTTCAATGATCAATGGAGTGTATGTACTACAAGGAATCACCTCAAGCAATCTGGCTTCAGTAGCTTCAAAGGAAATAACCAATTCAATGTCCCTATGGCATAAAAGACTAGGACATGTCAGCTTGAAGGGATTGGAAGTGTTGAATAAGAAAGGACTGTTGGGAAAAGATGCCCTACAAGATCTGGATTTCTGTGAGCAGTGCATTTTGGGTAAGTCTACCAAGGTTAAGTTTGGGAAAGGGAGACATACAACAAAGGGCACTCTAGACTATGTTCATTCAGATCTTTGGGGAGCTTCCAGAATTGTGTCTCGAGGTGGAGCCAGGTACTTTCTAACCATAATTGATGATTATTCTAGATATGTTTGGGTATCAATTCTGAAACATAAACATGAAGCCTTGAGTACATTTAAAGAATGGAAGATACTGGTAGAAACTCAAACAGGGAAGAAAGTTAAAAAGCTCAGAACAGATAATGGACTTGAGTATTGTTCTGAGTTGTTTAACTCATTCTGCAAACAAAGTGGGATTGCTAGACACAAAACTGTGCCAAGAAACCCACAGCAGAATGGTCTAGCTGAAAGACTAAACAGGACCATCTTGGAAAGAGTAAGATGCATGTTAATCTACTCTGGTGTGCCTAAAAATTTTTGGGCTGAAGCTGTTGTGACAGCCTGTTACTTGATTAACAGATGTCCTTCAGCTGCAATCCAAGCAAACACACCAATAGAATTATGGTCTGGACACCCTGCAAACTATGGGAACCTAAGGACATTTGGTTGCATAGCCTATGCACATGTTAAACAAGGAAAACTAGATCCCAGGGCAAAGAAATGTATCCTTTTGGGTTATCCTGAGGGTGTAAAAGGGTACAAGCTATGGTGTATTGAAGCTGGAAACCTGGATAGATACATCATAAGCAGGGATGTAGTGTTTGAGGAAGACAAGGTGTATAGAGATGTCATGAAAACCCAACCAAAACCTACCAGTGATGAATCTGAGAATGAATTGGAGTTTGAGGTGGAGCCTGCTGGGGAAACTCACAGAGAAAATCAAACACCAGTGACTCGAGAGGGCATTTTTGATGAAGAAGATGAAGAAGAACAACAAGAATTGACTGAAGAAAGAACTACAGAACCTCAGGGATATCAACTGACAAGAGATAGACAGAGAAGACAAATTAAACCTCCTGTGAGATTTGGTTTTGCAGACATTATACACTATGCTCTTAACATTGAGCAGTGTAATAATGAACCAAGAACCTATGCTGAAGCAATGAAGTCAGTTGATAGAGAGAAGTGGAATGCTGCAATGGATGATGAGATTTTATCTCTTAAAAAGAATAAGACCTGGATTTTGATTAAGAAACTGCTAGGACAAAGAATAATCGGGTGCAAATGGGTATATAAACACAAAGATGGCAGGTACAAGGCTAGGCTAGTGGCAAAGGGGTATACACAGAGAGAAGGGGTTGACTACACTGAAATATTCTCTCCTGTGGTGAAGCATACCTCTATTAGATTGATCTTAGCCATGACAGCAATGCTTGATCTAGAACTTGAACAGATGGATGTCAAGACTGCATTTTTGCATGGAGAATTGGAGGAACAGATTCTGATGCAACAACCAGAAGGATATGTCGAAGAAGGAATGGAAGACAGAGTGTGTTTGCTTAAGAGGTCACTCTATGGCCTCAAGCAATCACCTAGGCAATGGTACAAGCGTTTTGATGATTTCATACACAAAACAGGGTTCAAAAGGAGTGTGTATGATAGTTGTGTCTATGTAAAATCATCAAAAACAAAGGCCACTGTTTATCTACTTTTGTATGTAGATGATATGCTAATTGCTAGTAAGGATATTCAAGAAATTACTCAAGTCAAGAGAATGCTTAGTGGGGAATTTGAAATGAAGGATCTTGGGCATGCTCGAAAGATTCTTGGCATGGAAATTCTCAGGGACAGGAAAGCAAAGACACTGAAGCTATCACAATCTGAATACATCCACAAAGTATTGAGCAATTTTGGCTTTTCTGATGCAAAACCAGTAAGCACACCTATTGCTCAACACTTTAAATTATCTAGCAATTTGTCTCCATTTAATGAACAAGAAGCCAAAGAAATGGAGAACATTCCTTACACAAACCTGGTTGGAAGCATTATGTACATTATGGTTTGCACTAGACCCGATTTAAGTCATGCAGTTAGTATTGTCAGCAGATACATGGGGAATCCAGGCATGGAGCATTGGAAGGCTGTTAAATGGTTAATGAGATATCTTAGAGGCACTACTGATGTTGGATTAATGTACAACCCTGATGGAAATGAACTTGCTGTGAATGGTTTTGTAGACTCTGACTATGCAGGTGACATCGATACAAGAAGGTCTCAGTCAGGCTGGGTTTTCAGAGTAAACAGTTGCACTATAAGCTGGAAAGCTAATCTCCAAACCATAGTGGCACTCTCAACTACAGAAGCAGAGTATATCTCTTGTACAGAAGCTGTAAAAGAAGCCATTTGGCTTAAGGGAATCACTAGAGAATTGGGGATAAATCAAGGAGCCATCACTATACTGTGTGACAGTCAAAGTGCCCTGCATTTGAGCAAAAACCAGATGTATCACGAGAGGACTAAACACATTGATGTAAGATTACATTTCATCAGAGATGTCCTAGCTGAAGGAAAGGTTAAATTGGCAAAAGTGCCAACTGCAGAGAATGCCTCAGACATGTTAACCAAGGCTCTTCCAACTGCTAAATTCAGACATTGTCTGAATCTTCTCAGGATTACAAACTAGAATAGTGATCCTTGTCAAGTGTCTGTAATCTAGTTTAAAGTTCTTTTTGTGTCTATTGTTTGTAATTAGAGTTAGCCTTACCAGAATTCCAACCAAGGTGGAGATTGTTAGATTAATGGTTGGTCATTCTGTTAAGTTTAACAGTCGACAGTTAAGTTCGTTAACTGTCCATTTTGACACCAAATGACAAAGCTATAAATAGCTTTGTCCAACTACTTTGTAACTAGTTTTTCAGTTAGACACATATTGTAAATACAAGAATATTGATTCAATAATAGAGCATCACTGCTCACAGTTTTTCCAAGTGTTCGAATAGGTTTGTAATTGTTCTAAGATCAGTGTGTTGGATTGCATAGGAATCGACTAATTCCTTACAGAAAATTAGAGACAAAACCTCTCATAAAGTGAAAAGACAAAATTATATTTTAAAAGAATAATTATATTAATAATTTTAGAGATAATATAGTAAGGCTAATTAGGATTTTTGCCCCCTGAACTTTGACATGTACCAATTCATGACTCCTGAACTTTTAAGGTCATTAAAAATGCCCCGTAAACTATTGAGATTTTTGGATTTAAGGACTTTTTTCCAATTTTTGTAAAAAAGTGTAACATGAATGAAAGTCCAGGGGCCATGATTTAGTATATGTCAAAGTTCGAGGGACATAATTTGGTAGATATCAAAGTCTGGGGAGCATGGTTTAATATTTAAACAATCACTGAAATAGTAAAATTAAATGAAATTAGACAAAAGTCCCTAAATCTAACAATCTCAATAGTTAACGACCTTAAAAGTTCAGAGGACATCATTTGGTACATGTCAAAGTTCAGAGGGCAAAAATCCTAATTAATCATATAGTAATATTACAATATAACAATTTTCTTTCCTTCCTACATACCAAGCAACTAGAAAAGAAAAGTATTTTCATTCCTTTCCTTCTAATTTTCTTTTCCTCTCATATTTTCTTTCACTTGTATTTTTCTCCCTTGGTACCAACCAAACATAGGGTTAGTGTAGAAGTGGTAATTAATTGTAAGTGGAAAAGGTCTAAACTACCCTTTCCTTATTAATAAATAAGAACATGTTCTGCCAATGATGGAAGTTTCCTAACAAGATCTATGATGATTTGGATCTGTTTTTGAATTTAAATTTTGAAGTAATCATAAATCACATTACAATTTTGTCATTTCATAAACGCATCATGATGACTCTCTTTCCTAAACAAAGTAACTACATTTTGTATAATTTAATGACAGTACTTCACAAACTAATTTTTTTGTGTTCAAATAGCAAATTAATGAATAATTATTTTTCTCCATATTTTTTAAGAGTAAATAATATTTTATATCTTGTTTTTATAAAAATTATTTATTGAACTATTTATTTTATTAAATAATAAAATAGACCGTATATTTTTTAAAATTATAAAAATAAGACTTTGAGTTTAATTTTTAATAATTTTTTTAATAACTAACTAGAAAATAATTTCTAACATGAAACCAGATTTATCAAAATACTTAGATCGGGTTATTATTAAGTTTTATTTTGAAAAAAAAAATTATTTTAGAATTTTATTTATTTTATTTTAAAAAATACAGACTCTATTTTATCATTTAACTAAACAAAAAATTTCAATTAATAACTTTTACAAAACAAAGATCTAAAATATCATTTATCCTTATTATAATCAAACTTTTTCTTTTTATTTCTCTCCCCTTTGGAGGGAGAAATATATAATGCATTTTATTGCACCAAAAGAAGATATTACTCACTTATTTTTCTCTTTTATATTTCTTTTTTGAGTTATGATATGCCTACTTAAATTACAAATCAAAATATTACAAAGAGAGATTGACTCTATTTTTAACAATTATCTAAAGTTCTCAATGTCACATTTTTGTAAGTTTATTAGTCATCTTTCTTATTAATCTGTTAGATACTAATAAAATACCACATGCTAATTTTTTATTATTCCAAATTATAATTTTAATTAAAACTAATTTAAAACTAAAATTATTATTTTAAAATCATAAAAAATACTTTTTTTTCTTCTTTGTCCTCTTCAAGCCTCATCTTCTCCCTCTCATTCCCATTTCACCAAGCTCGAAGACACCATCCACACAACTAATCACACAGCCAAACTAGGGATGACAATTATACTCACAGGTTTGGGTACCCGCCCCTAATGGGACGCGAGCGAGACGGGTATGAGTTTAAATTTTCATACTCGAGTCGAAAACAAGACGGAGAAATCCATTTTATTGTCGAGTAATTTTCGCTCTCCCATCACTTTAATTTAAACGGGTATTAGAACAGATATGTGGTGAATTTAAGAAGAAGGTATGGAGATGGGGGAGCAATCCCCGCACCCACCCCGCCCCGTTTACATCCATATGGCCAACTCCCAACCACAATGGTCCATTTTAACCGCAAAATCAACATAATTAGAAGAACAACTCTCTATAACCAAAAATTTACAAAATTATAAAAGATCTATAATTCACTAGGGTAATCTTGAGAGGACCTAAATAACTAATAAATCAGGAAAAAAAAAACCCCATAAAAGCAAAACCCAAATGCCAAATTTGACTTAATAACACTTCTAATCAACCAAAAAACAAGAACATCCAAATCAATTGTTAGGCTATTTTTAGCCTATGTTTTGGATCCAATTTATGTGCATTTTTAGCTGTGTTGGGACGGAATTACGCTTGTTTTCTATGTTTTCAGGTTCTTTGGAGTAAAAGAGGTCTCGGGTGCAGAAATTCATTGAAAGACGTGCTGAGCCGAAGAAAAACTTAATTTTTGAGTTTTTGCATATCTGGCCGCGGCGATGAAGAGGCTCGCCGCGGCGAGTTACGAGAAACAGAAAGCACCTAAAATTGGCAAATTCTCGCCGCGGCGAGAGGAAGCTTGGCCGCGGCGAGATCCCGTACGGACCAGGGGCATTTTCGTCCATCGAACCCTAAATTTCAAGTATAAATAGAAAACTGCGATTGGAAGTCAGGAGAGCGATTTGGAACCCTAAAACACAGCTGAGAGCGGCAGGAAGAGCATAGAGATTCAAGTGAAGATCCAGAATTCATCCTCAAACAGTTCTTTTCTTTATTCCTCTTTAATTTATTTATGTTGAATATTGCTATAGGAATGGTTATGGATTTGTTTCTGAACTAAACTTCCCATTTAGGGAGGATGATGATTGTTGTTTAATGTTTTCCTAGTTAATGTTTAATTACCATTCCTCAATTCTTGTGTGTGGAATTATCTTAATTTGTGTTTAATTTCATGTTTAAGATTGATCACCTTGTGCATGTTCTATGATCTCAATTCAAAATCTGAAAAGTGAGAATTGAGAATGCTAAAATTAAGATAATCAATGTTCTATGTGAAACGAAAGTATTCACATGACTTATGTGACGAGTAGGTTATTGCTTAATGCTGATTTCATGTTAGTTTAATTAAGGAATTAATTAGATAACATGTGATTTAGAATCTAGAAGATCTGAAAGGAGCTAGGTTATTTTATAATCTGTCATTCACTCCAAGAATAGGATAGTAATTAATCATTAACGATTTGGGTAAACAACAACAGGATTCTCCTCCCTATTGTCTCATCTTGCTCAACTTTAAACTGTGTTATTAAGTTTTCTGAATTTCTTTCAAATTTTACTGTTTTTAAACCGTAATTGCTTTTGATTTACCGAATAGAATCATAAGTATAATTTAGTGGTACTTAATCCAATTCCCTGTGGGATCGACCTCACCTGTGTGAGATTTACTACTTGATTGCGTATACTTGCGTAGCATTTATAAATATAGCAACATCAATCCCAAAAGGAAGAATCAACAAGTTAAATTAAGAAATCTCAACTCAACACACACAGTTACTCCAACACTTAGTTGGTTCGCAATAACCGTTCAACACCAAAGGTAGAAGAAGAATAAAGCATTAGAAGAAAAATGATCGAAAAGATTATAGAGCATGTTTGGTATTGTTTTCTGTTTTTTGTTTTAAAAAATTATTTTTAGAAATGAGAACAAAAAATAGTTTTTGAAGTTTTTAAAACACAAGTCACGTTTGGTTAGTGATTTTTAAAAGCAATATTGACCAAAAGTGAATTGGTTTTTAAAACAGAAAACAACATTTTGTTGTTTTCAAAATTCTTGTTTTTTGTAACTTTGTTTTCTGAAAACTGTTTTTAAAAAACAAGGCCAAACAAGTCAAATTGTTTTTAAAAATAATTTTCTGTTTTTAAAAACAAAAAACAGTTTTTTAGTTATGATGCCAAACATGCACTGTGATTTTGTTGAGTTTCGCTGGTTTTGTTCAACACCCGACTCAGACATTGATTTCTCTATTTCTCTTTACCTCTATCTTTAACGCCATTATTTGTCTCCCTCTCTTTCTCAATAATTTCATACTTACATATCTGAAAAAATAAATTGAACTAATTGATTGGGAAAAGTTAATTGGGTCTTCGGTTGTTCAAAAAACACTTACAAAATGACAAATACAATACACATAATTGACTCTTTAAAAGAGAAACCTTGAAGATATATGAATTGAATGCAATAGCTAGGTGGTTTTATACATGAAAAAAAGACTTATTAGAATATTATTAAGTATAGGGCTTTGATTATAGATATTATACATTTTAGAATTTTAATCGCACCCAAAATTCAAAATTCTCAAATCTAATATCAAAACTCGATCCAAAAATGCATCAAATTAGGCAGACTCTAATTTAGATTAAGTTTAGCTTCAACCGATCGATTAGCTTCTCAATGGTAGGAAGTAGGAGGTAATGTTTGAAAAATTATTACTATGACTATGAGTAGTTTCACATGAAATTTCCCAAGGAAACATAACATGCTTTATGGTACTCAAGAATAGGAGACTTGCTACACAAGTTTTGTTTATTAGAATGAAGACAAGTAGTAACCACTAGCCATTTTTTAAAACTATATACTATACGTACTAGACTATATAGTGAAGAAAGGCTTATTAAGCTATTCTTTCCTTATTAATGACCATGTTCTGCCAATGATGGAAGTTTCCTAACAAGATCTATATATGACGATTTAGATTTGTTTATAAATTTATAGATTTTGAACCTAATAATTATTACCTAATCATAAATCACATTACAATTTTGTTATTTTTTAAGACAATCATTCATAATGCTATATTATAATGCTGTTTTGTTTGTATGTTGTTTGATTCTTTACCGGTAGTATTACTGTTCTTCGATCAAAAGTTGAAACTTTTGTCTTGCTAACTAGACTAAATTGGGCTCATTTGTGTAGGATTCTCCTATATAAGCGGTTAAATCTGATTCTCTCTCTGTAGTTATGGCCATCAATAACAGGAAGGTATTCGCAAATGAGATGTGTGTGCTGTTAGAGGGTAACATAGCTTTATTGTTTAAATTTCTAATGACAGTTTTGTCTCATGTGTCCTGCAAAAATAACACTGCGACTCATGGTTTGGCTAATAAACATGTCCTTATGCAAGACAATGAGTTATGCTGATTTAAAAAAATTCCAACACTGATTGTTGAAGTCTTCTCAAAAATGTCCTAATATGATTCAGATCACGTTGTTTTTTTAAAAAAAAATCATAATGCTACATTTTGCATTAATTATTTATTAATAATATGTTGAGAAACTAAGAATAGTGAAGTTTTACAAAATTTAATTAAAATATTTTGAAATTTTTACATTGACGTTACAAAACGTTCATGTTTGTAACTTTTTTTGCTTTTTATAAGCTAATATAATGGCCAAACCTTTTATTTTCGGTTTTTCATTTTCTCTCTGCTGGAAGAATTTTTTATGCAATTCATTCCTAACCTGCCCCACTCCAAAAAAAAAAAAAATTAAAAGAGTAATAACATATGCACCTAAAAGTGTAAAAATACGTGTATATGTGTATATATTTATATAACAAAATATTACACACACTTTTTGTATTAGTAGCTCGTTTAATGAAAAATAAAAAAATAGATAGAAGCTTTTGATAGTCCATCACCACTCTTTCAAGAGGCGAAACCATAGTGATGTTACTTCGGATAACTTGGACAATTGAGAGACAATCGAACTCCAGTTCAATATACCATTCATGATCCTTAATCCAACTTAACGCCTTTTTAATGGCTAAAGCTTTAGCCATGTCTAGTACCATTATATCCCTACGATAGACTGTTTTGACCTCTTAAGATCCCTTTGCCACCAACTCAAAATCATATAATGAACTGTGGTCAAAAGTTGTTGCATCAACTGAGATTTTAAGTACATTTTTAATAAGCTTAACTTAAGAAACCGCCCATCACCTGTAATATTTGAAAGATAATGAGCAATGTTCAATTTATCTTGAACATTCTTCCATATAAAAATTTTAATATATATTTAACTGCATAAATTATCAATCATTAAAAAAGACTGCCACCTTTCATTAAAAATAAAATAATTATTTTTCTCAAGTTCTTATTAACTCAATCTCCAGATTCTAAAAAAAGAAGACTTTTTTTTTTTAAGAATATCCCAACCCCAACTTACATACAATGAATAATTGATAGTATATTCTGTGACGTATTTGTCCGAGCTCACTTGAGGTGACCTCCACTAATTAAATTCTCTTTGCATCAAATTATTTTCCTCATTAATTAAAGACTAAAATGATCTCTAAATACGCTCAACTTGAATTAATATAATTAAGCTCTTAATTTTAATTACTTTATTATACTAAATATATAGTCTGCAATTAATGTGTTTCTAGATATTGTTATATTATAATTAAGCAATTTGTGTATTTAATATTATTCTAAAGATGTTCGTTTACTAATTTGCATTTTCTAAATAATATTTGGGCACCACTTGTTCTAAATAATTTACATTATTCTAAAAATCTTTAAATATTTATAATATGAACAATAAGAGCAATATATAATACAAACACAAAAATACTAGACCTATATACCCAAAAAATCTGTATATATACATAATAAAAAAAACATAACAATAAAAGAATGGTCTTTCGTCTTCTCTGGGTGCCCTTGAGATGAGGGTTTTGTTTGGCTTTAAGAGCCCCAAAGAGCCAAGATTTGGGCTATAGCTCCGCCGAAATTACGACCCTGTAACATCCTCACTTCAAGCATTGGGCCCTTACACCCACGGACTCATGGCTCACACGAGTGTTTTCAGCGTGCTTTGTCCTCACTCACACGCATCCTGGGAAAACTTCCTAGGAGGTCACCCATCCTAAAATTGCTTCAGGTCAAGCACGCTTTACTGTGGAGTTCTTTTGAGATGGGCTACCGAAAAACAAGATGCACCTTGTTGACATAGGTAGTACCAATCAATCCATTTAAGCTCTCTTCAACTGTGTAGTCCCATACCTACACAGTCTCAGAATCATCCCACTTGACCTTCCCCAGGCGGTGTGAGATTGCACAGCTTACCCGGTGTTTCCCCTTACGGATCACGAGACTACTGACTGTCACAATAACAGATTCAAAATAATCCTCGAATAATACACTAAAAATATTAAAAAATCTACACAAAATAACTACAAATTTATAATTTTTTTTTTACAGATATGAGATCGCTCGCCTATGTTGAGAGCCCACTGAAGCTAAATCTGCAAAATAATAATAATAAATAAATAATGAAACCAGAGATAGATAGAGAGAGGGAAAGATACCTTCGAGTTCGAATCTATCGTGGGCCTCAACGAGACGAGATGAAGCGTTGGGTGGTCTTCGACAAGGAAAAGAGAAACGAGATGAAAGGGAGGAGGTGGGGTGGTCGTCGATGAGACGAGATGAAGCGGTGGGTGGTCTTCAACAAGAGGAAGATAGAGACGAGACGAGAGGGAGGTGGTGGGGTGGTCGTCAACGAAGCGAGAGAGTTGAGAGAGGGAGACAAGAGAGCGGAGATGGTGGTGGTTCGAGTCGTTGGGGACAATGGAGCTTCAATGGTGGTTCGAGTCATTGGGGATGGTGAGGCTTCGGTGGTGGTTCGCCTAAGAGAGAGAAAGAGAGAGGAGTGAGAGAGAGACCGAGATTGGAAATAAATACCACATTTAAAATTTTTGGGTTTTATATAACATGAGAATAAGGAACAGGCGACGATTTTTAAATGTCGGGTATACTATACTCGAGGGTTCTAAATCATCGATTATAGTATATTAATCATTTCAAAACTGTCGGGAATTCTTATTTGAAAGATCCTCATTTCAATTTTGTAAGTGTTTTAAACCATCGGATATTCTTAACGACTTTTTAAAATCGGCAGGTATTCTTGACTATAATTTTTAGTTTTAAATACTCACTTCATTTTATTACCGATGGTTCTCGAAAAAAAAAAAATTGATTTTAGGACTGATGATAATAGTATTTTTTAGTATTGAAGAAACATGTTTATTCTAGTTCAAATTATAACTTCAATGTGAACTAAGTCATACTCTAACTTGGAACACGATTTCAAATTTCTTTATTAACTAGCAATCAGAGTTGAGTATATATGGGTTCTTATTAGGGTTGAGCATTTTGAGCGGGTTTGACCCGAACCTGAGCAACCCGCCCGAACCCGAACTAGTGAACCCGCAAAAAAAAATTTTAAAAAAAGTTTCGGGCGGGTTGGGTTCAACCCGGTACCCTTTGGGTGGGTTGGCGGGTTGAGATTTTAGGGGTACCGGGTTTCGGGTTGAACCCGCCCACGAACCCGGTTTATAAATATATTATATATATTTCTTTTATTACTCTTTTTATATATATATAATATGGACTTTAGATTTTTATAGACTATGGATATTGGATATGGATGTATTTTGAAATATTTTAGTTTTCACTTTTATCATGATTCAAGAACATGAATATGAAGTTTGATTTGAATCTTTGATAAATAGGTTGTTTGTTTGTTGGTTGGATTAATTATGTATTTTTTTCTTCAATAATAGATACTATGAACAAATTGTTATATTATATATGCTTAATTTAATAAATAAAAAAATAAAAAATAATTATTTGAATAAAAAATTAATTTTTTTAAAGAGTTGACCGAGTTGACCGGGTCAACCCGCCAACCCGCTAAACCCGACCAACCCCAACCCGCCAACCCGTGACCCGCCAACCCATGCCCTATTCGGGTCCGGGTTCGGTTTTAATTTTTTGAACCCGAAACCCGCCAACCCAAAACCCGGTAAACCCGCCCGATATTCAGCCCTAGTTCTCATAACTGTTTTACTCTTATACTCTCGTGTATCTCATTACAAAATCCTTCTCCTTTAGAATCCCAAAATCTTTCATAGTGCTTCCTTTCTTAGAATTATGAAGATGACTTGGCCTTATATAGACAGGTTATAGTAAGTGGTTGAATCAAGAATGACGAGTTAGATCAATCTTGGATAATAACAGATGTAATTGAATCTATTATTACTATTAGTAATTTGGCAGGAATAAAACTCCATAGTGTGTTTTAAAGTAGTAATTTTAAACTTTTTAGGTTAAACCAAAATTAAGAAATTATAAAAAAGCATAAACTTGATATGAAATGCGTCAAATTCGATACTTGGTTCCATTTATGGCTTCGGGTATTGGGCAAATTGTGTAGGTGACGAAAGTGGGCTAGGCCCGCACCTAGAACCTATTCTACCCAAGAGCTTAAATAAATATTTTCTATTTAAAATTATAGGGTGATTCTACAATGCAACTCCTTAAAAAGGATGTACTGGTGCACTCTTAACTTGTTTTGGCATCTAGAAAAATTTTTTAGTCTAATTTTTTTTCATATTCATGTACGTTATAGCTATTTAAGATATCCTACAAAATTTTGAAAAATTTGGAATAATTTACAATATAGAAAACAATATTCAAACAGTCTATTTTACACGCGTATAAAATAAAATAGTAACGCGTGCAACACACTGTTTGAACATAATTTTCGGCATGTTAAACTTTTTCAAATTTCTTAAAATTTTGCAGGATGTCTTAAATATTTATAACGTACATGACCATGAAAAAAAATTTGACTAAAAAATTATTTCGGATGCTAAAATAGATAGGGGTGCATCAGTATATCCATTTAAGGGTGTGCATTGTAGAATTTTCCAATATATATTTTTAATAATTTTTAAAAATGTTATATTTTTTATATAAAGAGTTCAATAATTTTGTTTTTTTTTCTCCTAAGGTCGATCCAATTTTAGAAGTGACGTAATATCTCGGGCTTTGTGTGCAAGTCACTGCGAGAGTGGTTCCATCTCAACTTTTTTTTTTGATTCAAGCGTTTATATATTACATCATGTTTTACCTGGGACTCGAACCCAGGACCTCCAACACTCACACACCCACCTATGGCCACTTGAGCTAGCCCCAAGTGGTTGGTTCCATCTCAACTTAATTGAATGAATATTTGAACCAAGGAAAAATCTCACTTTGATGAAAAATGACACAGCGACATGTTTGGTGTAGGGGTTTGACTATTTTTTTCTTTTCATAAAAAAATCATATTTCGCACACATGGTATAAAAACCTATAAAATGTGTAACTTCCTATAAATTTTCATAAAAAAAAATCATATTTCGCACACATTGTATAAAAGCTTCTCTAATACTCATCTACAAATCTGAAAAAATAAAGGATAAATAAACGAGAATTTCACACTTTTTATATATATATTTTTTTTTTTGAAGTTTTTAGACTAAGAATTCTAAAAATAAAGTATAAAAATACGTTAATACGATTAACGGAGAAATTTTTATTTTTACAATTAACATTTTTTATTTACAAAAATATACTTCAGTAAAAATAATAAATTATTTTTTGATTGTTTTATAATTTATTTATAGTTGTATTATATTTTTAGTACCTTTATAGTTCATTTATAGTTTTGTAATTTTTTTTTGAAAAATAATTTTGTAATTTTGAAATTTTAAAATTGTATTTTTATAAATAAAAAGTTGGGGAATTACCCTATATACTATTTTTTTAATTTTTTTTTTTCAAATTTACGGTTTTAGTTTCTAAAGTGGTTGCAGCGCTAGTTGCAATAAGGATTTCTATACGACTTTTTGTTGCAATTTAGGTTGCAGCGTTAGTTGCGATAGAAGTTTCTATATAGAAATCCGTAAAAATGCAAAAACAAACTGTTTTAAAGTGTAAAAATGAAAAAACTCCTAAAAAGTTTATATAGTAAAATTATAAATAATATATAATTTTTTTTGAACGTTCCTTATTTTTTTATTTCCTTTCTAATTTTATGAGAAGAAGAAGAATCAAAATTTGAAATTGGGAAGTTTTAAATAGATTCGTTAGAAAAGGGAAGAAAGAAGAAAGAAAAGCGAAAATTAGAAAATAAGTGAGCCCAAATGGGCCCAAGTTCATGCTTTATGAAAATTTTGGGCCCTACAATTGAAGATTATAAAGCCCACCCACCCACCAGCACCATCATTATCCATCTGAAACTCCAAGTCGCCAAGGGGCAATATAGTAAGCTCACTCCCTTCTTCCCTGAAACGCTTAAACGTCGCCGTTAAGCTTCGCTGTGTCTTCTCCATCACCTCAACTTAGAGAGAGAAGCTATACATTACGGTTCTACCTTCTAGAGAGAGAGAGAGCTCCATCGGCCTCTTTTTCTACATGAATTTGACTGAGCAGTAGTCGTACGGAGAATTAGGGTTTGTTGTTTGAGTTTCCCGGTAAAATGGTGGGCGCTTCTTCGCTCGTTGGCCTCCAAGATCATCTGAAGTTGGCAAGGGAATACGCTCTTGAAGGAATCTACGACACCTCCATTATCTTCTTCGACGGTGCTATTGCTCAGATCAACAAGTACTTTTCTTCGTCTTTCCCCATTTTTTCAACTAGTGTTTGATGTTCTAGGGTTTCGTTTACTGATGCTTTTGAAAATTCAAGCTTTAATTTTTGATTGTTGCAGAGAATGTGGGTGTTCTTGGTTTTGGGATGTTTTAGTTTATCTTCTTGGATAATTTAATCGCATTTATTGTTGATCTGATTAGTTTGACTGGTAACTAAGCTTTTTTGCATGAATTACTATATTCTATGGGCTCTGTCTGACTTCAAAAACTTTAGAATGTTTGGAGACATTCTATATTCATTATACACAAACAAAACTGGGACTTCATTTTGTGGTTTGTGAATTTCGGGTTATATTACATTAATAATTATGTGCTACAAAATCCAGTGAAACGATGCTGTTTAATTTACTCAATTTTTAAAATTGACAATAGGGTGCAAAGGCTGAAGTTTGAACCTTTATTTTAGTTTCTTTTAATAAAAAATATGTTCTTGATACTTTCTCTTGTCAAAGCAAGTTAATTTTTTTTTGTGGAACCGCTTTGAGTATCAAATAAATTGGACACTGGTAATTGATGTTGCTTTGTTGGGTTGTTTGGTGCCGTGCCTCTGCTCACTTATATATTGATTTTAAGTTTTCCTACTTGTTTAGGCACCTAAACTCACTCGATGACCCTTTGATTCGTTCAAAATGGATGAATGTTAAGAAAGCCATTTCCGAGGAAACGGAAGCTGTGAAGCAATTAGATGCAGAAAGAAGGGCATTTAAGGAAATTCCAACTGGTCGACGTGCTGCTTCTCCTCCTATACATTCCAAGTCTTCCTTTGTTTTTCAACCATTGGATGAGTACCCGACTTCGTCAGGTACACATATGGATGATCATGACCCTGATGTTTGGAGGCCACCAAGTCGGGACACAAGTCGCAGAACTGCAAGGGCTGGCCCCGGTGGTATGAGGAAGTCGCCACAGGATGGGGCTTGGTCACGAGGTGGTGCTACTAGACCTGCACCAAGTGCTCGTGGTGGTGCAAAATCAGGTGCGTCAAGCAGGGTTAACTCAGGGGTCAGAGCATCAACTACTGGAAAAAAAGGCACTAGCTCGGGAAAATCGAGCAAGGGGGATTCAGCAGTATGTTACATCATTTCAATAAGTTTGTTTTGTCATAAGATTGTAGTTTTGAGATTCTATTATAAAGCTAAATCTTTTATCAGTTATTGTAAAGAATAATCCATTTAGTAGGGTTTGAAATTTGATGGTAAAGACTTAATTTATTATTGATATACTTGTTGAAATTTTCAGAATGGCGATGCTGAAGATGGGAAGGGTAAAAAGAAAGAGTACGAGGGACCTGATCCTGATTTGGCTGCAATGCTGGAAAGAGATGTCCTCGAAACCAGCCCCGGAGTGAGATGGGAGGATGTCGCTGGATTGAGTGAAGCAAAAAGACTTTTAGAGGAGGCTGTTGTGCTTCCTCTCTGGATGCCAGAATATTTCCAGGTAATCTTTCTTAAATGGCAAGCAAATTATCTTATTTTATCTTACTCAAGGATCCAGACAGCCATTACTATTTGATGACATTACTAACTGTTTAAAATAATCTTCTGCTGATTAGCTTTTATTGGCATGTTTTTTCTTTTATATTACATGTTTCTGGCTATTGCAGCCAGGAGCAGATTTCTGGGCCTTCTGGTTGTCCCCATGTTCTTAGTTAACATTGATAAAACTGAATATGGCTCTATTAACTGACAGATGAGTGAAAAAATATTTTTTTTCTTCTCTAGTCTTATATATTGATATCAAAGTTTTTTTTGGGTTTCATTTCTACGTAATTAGTGATTAGTACGTTCTTTCAATTCATCCAAAAATTTCTCTCATCACATTGAACTTTAGGGAATTAGAAGACCATGGAAAGGCGTCCTCATGTTTGGACCTCCTGGAACCGGAAAGACATTGCTTGCTAAAGCTGTTGCTACAGAGTGCGGCACTACATTTTTCAATGTCTCTTCCGCTACATTAGCTTCAAAATGGCGTGGAGAGAGTGAGCGCATGGTACGATGCTTATTTGATCTTGCAAGATCTTATGCTCCAAGTACAATCTTCATTGATGAGATCGATTCTCTCTGTAATTCTCGAGGGTAAGGAGTAAGAACTATATTTTAGTAGTAGAACTTTTTGTAATTTTTGGCACTTTGCAAGTGTTCAATTCATATAACCATAAAAATCTATGACTGTTTTTTTTTTTTGAAAATATTTTCATTGTGATTCTTATCATGCATTTAGCAATTTTACCTGTATTGATCTCAATTTAAAAAATATATTCAGAGCATCAGGGGAGCATGAATCATCTAGAAGGGTGAAATCTGAGCTTTTAGTTCAGGTAGATGGTGTAAACAATACCTCCACAAATGAAGATGGCAGCCGTAAAATCGTGATGGTTTTAGCAGCTACTAACTTTCCTTGGGATATAGACGAGGCATTAAGGTTGGGTTTGGTATTTTTGTTTGGAGTTGAATGTTACTGGGATTTTGCACTAAATTTTTCATCAAGTAGATCTTTTCTGAACGTTCATCTGATTGGTGGTATTCCAATTTCAGGAGGAGGCTGGAAAAGAGAATATATATTCCTCTTCCAAATTTTGAAAGTCGCAAAGAGCTTATACGGATCAACTTGAAAACTGTTGAGGTAATTGCTTGTTTAAAGTCATTTACAAGGCTATCTGGGCTTGTACGGTTGTACCCTAATAATAACCTTCAAAATGAAACTTACCAAAGACAAGCAAAACTCATTGGCTCAAATTGTCTGGTTTTATTGTAGTTTATTATTTGAAATTAATCCTATGCATCTGTTTTAGGTGGCCACTGATGTGGATATAGATGATGTGGCTCGTCGAACTGAGGGATACAGTGGTGATGATCTAACAAATGTCTGTCGAGATGCTTCCTTGAACGGGATGAGGCGCAAAATTGCTGGGAAAACTCGTGATGAGATTAAGAGCATGTCCAAGGATGATATTTCGAAGGACCCTGTTGCCATGTGTGACTTTGAAGAAGCCTTAAAGAAGGTCCAACGAAGTGTTTCTCAATCTGACATCGAACGCCATGAGAAGTGGTTTCAAGATTTTGGTTCGGCCTAGGACCATACAAAAGATCAAAAGCCATAATGAAGAGTGAAAAGGTTTTGAATATTGAGTGCTCCAGCTTGCTGAAACTCCAAGTGAGTTTTGTTTGTGTTTACTAATTGCTTGTGGTATTTGTATCTGTAATCATTCATGTAATGTAATTTTTTTTTTTGTTTATTTCATTTCAATGATTTTATTTGTTGTTGTTATGATTATATATTTTTATCCTTATCATTTTGACATGCTCATGTAGTGTAATTTACAGTATTTAAAGAGGAAATCTTGCCAATCAACGGTTGGTAATGGTTACCATTTGTAGTCGTAGTTATTAACAAGCAAACTAAAGTTGTAGGTTGGCTTATTTTCAAATCCCAATCAATGAAACCAGAACATAACTACAACAAAACTTATATGTCAGATCGAAGAACAAATACGAAATCAAACAAACACAACTAAAATGTGGGAAGCCCATTATCAAAAAAAAAAAAAAAAAAATGTGGGAAGCCCCAACAAAACTCTCTGTAGTCTGTACCATTGATATCAGTTTAGTACCACGAGATTCCCCTGCCCAGACAGACCAGACGCACAACAGAGAGCCTTATGCTTAGAGCATCTCGGTAGTTCATTGAAGTGGTCTTGTCACATATGCAAAATTAATTTTATGTAAAATATCCTTCAATATAAACAACTGTCATATTCTTTTTTTTTTTTTTGTTGAGGATTTTTTTTTTTCAAAAAAATTATTAATTTAATGTAATGTGATATTGAGTGAACAATTTTTAAAGTTGTCAATTATTAGAATAGTTTTTTTTTTAAGAAATAATGTCAAATTTTATGTAATGAAAGTGAAAATACAAAATAATATTTTGTAATAATGTGTATATTTTGACAACTATGAATATTCATTGAAAATGCTCTTAAAGAGCATCAATAATGTACATATAATTTAATAATACAATATCCAATAATATGAAAGATAAAAAATAAAAAAATAAAATAAGAAAAGCAACAGTGGTTGGCAGAGTATAGGAAGCTTATGTTTTCCATAAACTTGTTTGGATGCAGAAACACCAAGCTACAGCTTTTAGTTTAGGAAACTAGTGTTGATGATGAGATGTACCAAAACACTCTCACACACACACCACACGTGTAAACGAAAAAACGAAACTCAGAAACTGGACGGTGGACAGTGGTCACCACACCATTATCCGAGGTTGTCAAAAATTGAATAAAATATCCATTTTATAACAGATTTACTACTTTAGTCTAAGTGAGTCTCTATAGGAACAGAAAATCAAGACCAAACTTATGTTGTTCACTGAAGTCCTTCGTCAATTTGAGAACATATTTACTAAAAAATAAAGTTTAAGAATAAATTTATCAGAAGGTATATAATTTAAAAATTAATTTGTCAAAATTTATATAATTTAAGAACATGTTACAATACAAATATGCTTCGTAAGTTAATAATGAGTCTTTTTTCTTTAAAAATAAATAATAATGAGTCTTTTTTTATTAAAAATAATTTTATATGTTGGAAAAAATTGTGTACAATAATCCATTTATTTATTTGCATATATTTATATACAAACATGATATAATGATCGAGTTTTTGGGTCATTTGTAACAACTTTCAATACCTTATCCATCTTACAACATGGTTTGGAAAATTTTATTGGGTTAAAATTGATTCTCTAAACTTAACTCATATTATTATAGTAGAATATGTTAATAATTATAAAATCTAATTTTATATCTCTCATTTTAAATACGCGACCCTCTTTCTTTTTCTTTTTTCTCTCCTACTCTTTGAACTCACTTAAAAAAACTTGACCCACAACCCACAACCTCAGTCCCTTCTCTCCACGACCACAACGATCCAAAGACCTAACGATTGACCACAAATTCTCCACTCGCAATATCGTCAAAAGTAAGTATATTTTTTTTTTATATGATTTAGAATTAAAATATATGAAATTATTGATATGTTTATTTAGATTTAGGGTTAAAGGTATGTGATTTTGAGTTTGGATTAGATTTAAGGTTGAAATAGCCGAATAAGTGTTTTGGGGGCAAATCTAGATTTTTGGCCTGGTTCGATGCAAGCCTGATACAAGCTTGATGTATTTTTGTTGATGGAAAAAAATAAAGGTTGAAGATAATAGCCCAATGTAAGCCCGATGCTAGGCCTGATATAAGGCTCGATAGTGTGTCTAAGTTTTATATATTTTTTTTTGTATGGCTCAATTGGACCAATGTATTAGGGCTGTTAATCTGATCTAATCCGTATATTTTTGGTAAAACTTAGTGCATATTTTATATTTTGGATCCAATATTATCCGATCCGCATAGCAGTTTAAATCCATTCCAATCCAATCCTCAATAGTACTAATTGGATCAATTACTTTTTTTTTGATGATAAATTATTTAATATTTCATTAAAATGGATTTTTTTTTTTTTTGAAAATAAACTATTGCTTCTTATATCCAATAATAATCTCTTTCCATCTCCATTACCTACAAATCAAATCAATATGTTAATATTATATGTATTTATCTTAGATGATAAAAAATAAAATAAGTATTACAATATATATATATATATATTTAAATTTACACTAAAATATATGTAATTATTACTAAAATAAATAAACTAGCGTATATATTTATCTATATTTAGAAGTTTTTTTTTTCTTTTTTAAAATATTACTAGAAAATTAATATATATTATATATTATAAATTTTTAGATATATATAATTAAACGAGCATTAGATTGGATCAGTTACTTTTTGAGATCAAAGAACATTCAATCCGCACAAGTGTAGATTTTAGATTTTTCAATCCAATTCAATCCGCGTAAGTGCGGATAATCTGCATTTTTATAGATTGGATTGGATTGTGCGAATTGGATTGGATCGGATAATTTGTGAACAACCTTACAATGTATGGTCCAATATTATCTTAAGTTAACACATACATCGATCCAATAGGCCTTACAAAAAAAGTATAAAACTTAGGCACACTATCAAGCCTACATCAACCTATCATCTTCAACTTTTATCCCTTTTGAATAACAAAAATACACCATGTCTATATCGGGTGCATTAGACAAGGCTAAAAACCCAAATTTACCCGCAAACATATATTCGATCATTCCAACACTAAGTTTAACCCAAACTCAAAAATTATAGACCTTTTAACTTTAAATTTAATTTTAATTTCAAATTTTATTGTGATTAAAAGTAAAATCTTTTGTAGTGTAAATAAACATATCAATAATTTTATATATTTTAACCTTAATAAATCAAAAAAATAAAAAAAACGATCCTTACCTTTAATAAGTCGACACTGTCGATGGAGAAACTGTTAGATTTATAATTACTGCATATAATTATGTAAAATTATTTTTTTGTATGCACACGTATATTGTACTAGTATATATATTTTTTCTGAATATATATAATGTATATATATATATATTATGGTACATTCTATACGAGTACAGACTACAAAATAGTGTATTTAATTTGTTGAATTAATGCGTGCATGTGTTTGCTCTGTTTACCTAACAACATATAAGACAATCAATATTATTATATTTATGTACCAAGCAACCAGGCAATCATATTTAATTAATTATCTATACGTACTTTTGTTCTTTCTACTGTCCCATATATTTCATTGTTTCTTTTTTTAAATATATATAAGAGTTATTTTCATGGACACATCTAGTAACTCTAGTTAATTTAAACACGGTACTCTTAACAATGACAGGATATATTTATTCTATACACTCAAAATGTATGATATATATAAAATATATTTTTTTAGAATAAATGTACAATGAATTATTATCATGTATTTTTCTACATTATCTTCTTTGATCATATTATATGTTATTATTATTTGAAGAATTCGATCTGTTTTCTTATATAATTATTTTGGGACATATATATATGTTCCTATTATTTTATTACACAAATGACAAGACAAACAACTGTAAAGGAATAAAAGAATTCAATCTCTCAAATGATCTCTCCCTCTCTCCCTCTATGCTAAAAGGCACCAGTGGTGTCTAGCACCCTATTATGTGTCAATATTGTTATTGGTCTAACTAAGTATCGGTCCTATATAGTTTAATATAATAATTTTTAGAGAGTATTATTAACCAATCGCAACGCACTATCTCAACTAGGCACTACTGTCTAATAATAATACTTTATATATAAATATATCAGTGATGACGTGGCAATTAATGCCGAAGCTGTTGTTGTATATATCTAATTCTTATAAGAGCATTGCTATTGGGCACCAGTGGTGGTTAGCACCTTCTAAATGTGTCGACTTGCAATTGGCTAGCGATACTCTATAAAAATTATTATATTAAACTATATGGGACCCGATACTTAATTGCACCAATAGCGATATTGACACGTAGGAGGGTGCTAGGCACCAGTGGTGCCCTTTAGCATTTCTCTTCTTATAATGTGTTCCTAATTAATTGACGATTGTGTATAATATTCCTAATTATTTTTTATAAAGTGTTCCTAATTAATGTACTGTTCTGAATTTATTTTTAATAAATTATTCATTATCGAAAAAAAAAAGTTGTATCCATTATTAATATGATCGAATATATATTTATATAAATGAATCATTTCCAAGGGATCGAGTTAAAGCTAAAAAACACGTCACTTCAAACTGCAAAAATTTTAAATAATTTTAAACGTTTTGAAAGAAATTTTTTCATATATATACAAAAAAAAAAAAGTTGTCTTAATAAAAATACTCATATTTTCTTTCTTTTAATTATTGTGTAAAATGTAGATCATTATCTTTGTGGCAAGATATATACGATCTTTTTGTACAATACTACAGCGCATGCAAAATATATTATATTGTGTTTCTTTCCTTCATTAATTAATATTATATACTATATATATTGATATATATCTTTTTTTTTATTGTATTTATTCCAATAATCTATAACATGTCATAATTTTCCATGAAAAATAAAATATGATATTGGAAAAATAAGTACTGTCAGTAGTAATTAACTTTCATTTTTGGAATATTTGATATTAAATAATATCATGCTCAATATGAAGAATGATAGTTACTGGATACAGTAGTACTGCCATGATTATCTAATAATATACATATATTTCACAAATTTCTATATATTATTGATATTATTTTAATAAAAGAAGCAGTATAAGGAAAAAGGATATATTTAGAGGGCCAGCTAGGCCTGTAGTATTTCTTCTTGATGCCCTCAATAATAATAATAATAATAATAATAATAATAATAATAATAATAATAATAATAATAATAATAATAATAATAATAATAATAATAGTCTAAAACGGTTTGAACATAGTAGTGAGCGAATTGACTTGCCCTTGTTTTAGTATGTACTAGTGGCGATCCAGTGAAATGAGATTCAATTAATGATAAATTTATAGAAAAATTTACACCTTACTGTAAAACAAAATATATAGTATAATCCTTACAAAAAAAAGTATATAATATAAAAGAAGCATACCTATATGTATATACTAGTAAAATATATATAAAAAAAATGGTTTAACATATAAAAATATTGTTGGTAGAAGAATTTAGACAATACCAAATATGTGAGTATTTAAATAAAAGTTGAAATACTTACTAACAGTTATGTGAGTATTCACTTAGAATAGGGAGTACTCAAAATATAGACTACTAATATATAAAAACAAAAATAAAAATAAAGAGAAAATATTATAGTAGTTCAGTTAGAATTTAGTCTGCTTAGTTTATTTAATTCGGATCACCCTTAATATAAAAATCAAGTGTCCTTTAGAAATACATAACTGATATGTAACGTCCCCGCTTCAAGTCTCCATTGGCTCCTTACACCCACGATATAATGGCTTTTATACACGAGTATGCCACTCTAGCTGCTTCATGGATTGTTGACTGACCCTACAGACCAACACGAGTGTTTTTAGCGTGCTTTGTCCTCACTCACACGCATCCTGAGAAAACTTCTCAGGAGGTCACCCATCCTTGAAATTGCTCCAGGCCAAGCACGCTTAATTGTGGAGTACTTCTTTCGAGATGGGCTACCGAAAAACAAGATGCACCTTGTTGATATAGGTAGTACCAATCAATCCATTTAAGCTCTCTTCCTCTGTGTAGTCCCATACCCACACAACCTCAGGATCATCCCACTTGACCTTTCCTGGGCGATGTGGGATTGCACAACTTACCCGGTATTTCCCCTTACAGATCACGGGACTACTGACTGTCACATGATTATTGGTTTAAAATTGTTTTACAATAAATGACATTTAATCAAGATAAACATTTAAAGAATAAATGAAGAACAGTTTTGTCCGTTCTTAAATTGATTGCAACAACGTATGCGACTTGATAAACCGCGACCTGTCCATTCATATTTCAACACTTGAGCTCGCGGGCTCTTCAGTGTTGTATTCACAGGATGGGCCTTTAGGCCTATTTCGTTATATGTCTGTGTTCACTCTTGATCGCATAATTGTACATTCTATCCGTTGACAACTTAGAACATGCAAGTTCCCGACGAATCATTAATCATTTGGACCAGATTTTTGTAAAGAGACGATCTTTACTAATCGCAAGAAAGATATACTTAATCATTGCATATGATCTATACGCGCGACCATTATTTACTTCTCTTAATCTTGCTTATCTTTTGACTATATGACGCATATATATGGTAAATGACTGTCTCAGTCGCTTCTTCTAGCAAGTTTACTTCAAGCGGGGTCAGCTTTACTAAAGCTAATCATTGACACATCATCTTTTTTCTTCGAGAACTGAGTCCATACGTGTCAATTATATACAAAAATGTACTCATTTTCCTAAGCCAAAAATTTGCACAATAACAAATATCAACTTTGCAATATTATAATTTCTTATATAAATAGTTTAACATATAAATATCAAAACTTTCTATTTAGTGGTTATACATATCACATCACACATATATAATATATATTATAATTTTTATTTAATATATAATAATTTAATTAAAATATTATAAATATGCTATTTATTTTATCAAAGTTTTGATGTTTAGAATTATTTTAAAAGTTTGAAATCTATTTATTTATAATTTGTAACAGAAAATATTAGTAAGATAAATAATAAAAAAAGAGCAAACTAAATATTATTTGTATATATAGAAAAATCTACAAAAATTAAAATATTAAAGAAAAAAAGGAAAAAAATAAAACTTAATTAAAACATGCGTATATATTAGAGAATATGAGAATTAATTAATAATATTTACAGAGAAGATTCATTATATTATTTATAAAGAAAAATTATTCGGTACGAAAAAGTGGGTCTTATGATAATGATCATATTCTTTTTTTTGAAACCAATAATAATCATATTCATGATGGTGAATACTTTGAGAAAAGATAAAGATGACATTTGGAATATTTTGTGTCAAAATAAATTATAATATAATAAAATATATATGAAAGGGAAGAATGAAAATACCTAGCTAGATTATGTTAAAAAAATAAATTGGATTTTTACTTTTAAATTTTTTTCCTGTTGTAAAAATTTACTCAAAATTATATAATTGGTTATAAATATTTTTCTTTAATTATATTTTACTTGTTTTTTTAAAATAATTTACTTATATAGTTATAAGTTACATATATATTAATTATAGGAAAGACTTATTAAATAACTTTAAAACTATTTAAAATTTAATTTATTAATATTAAACTTACAAATAATAGCTTTAAAATAATATACATATATATACTTTTATAATTTACTATTAGAACACTATTAATATATTTATATTTTATCTAATTAAAATTTTTGTAACATATAAAAGTTAAAAACAAAAATATACAATAATAATCAAAATTTGGAGAGAGAATCCTATTTATCTATAACTACTATAAAAGTGAGAATATTGTTTTGGGCTTCCACATATTAAATTACTAAAAAGTCTTCACTTCTCACCTTTAATTTATTATGTTGAGGTTAATCATATACAAAATATGTGGTGATTAATTGCTTTTTTTATTTTTTATTAATAACTACTATGACAATTTTGTTTTGGGCTTCCACATATTAAATTTATTATGTTGAGGTTAATCATATACAAAATATGTGGTGATTAATTGTTTTTTTTTTTTTGACTAAATTATCATTTATATGTGAATGATTGAGTTTAATTGATTAATAAAACTAAATTTTACTCAATATATGTAAGAACATGTTTTATTGTTTTTTTTTATTCAATATAGTTGCATATATATATATATATACATATTTGTAAGAATAATAGTATGCAAAAATAAATATTTAGAGTTTTTTTTTAGCAAATTTAGCCTTAACTTTATCACCCTATATAATTTACTAAGAATTACATATTATAATTTCACATTAAAAAAATAATTTTAATAATTTTAATTTTCTACTTTTTGTAAAGAATTACATAACATAATTTCACATTAAAAAAATAATTTTAATAATTTTATTTTTTTTACTTTTTATAGTATACATTCTTCTATTTTTTTTTTCTTTTGGTCTTTTTTTTTAAGAAGAGAAAATAAGTGTTTATTAAAGATTTTTTAGGACCACTATTAAATTGTATTTTTTTTTAAGATTATCTTTGAACTAATCTTATTGTTAAATATAAATGAATTATGTTAGATTTTATCGCATATAGTTAATAAAATGTTCAGATCGTATTTAATGAGAAATATAAAAATTGTGTTATATTTTATACAAACATTTAATTTGTACATGACACATGCTATACTGAATTAAAACTCAACCTTGAAAGAAAGTGGAGTTGGAGTCAGATTGCTTAGTAGCAGTACAAGCTATTAAGAAAGAATCTTATCTTTTAACTGATTTAGCACATTAATAAAAATTATATATTTACTTCCAAAAAGATTACACGTGCGTAGCACGTAGCACGTGTTGTTGCAACTAGTATTATATTAAATACTAAAATAATGTTGGACTACACTAGTACTAGCTAGTCTTCGATCCAATGTAGCTACATTTCATCTATGTAATGGAGAGAGAGTACAAATATATAAGGCCGTTATATAATTAATATTATTGCAATAATAATAATAATATATAATAATGATGGCAATAAAATAATGAGTAGAAAAAGCAAAAATGATGTCCATCTGCTTGATTTTCTCCATATCCTTATCTAGTATCTACTACTAACATATAACAAATATTAATTAGCTATAATAAATAAATTTTAATTAAAAAATTCCCTTAATTAACATTAATAAAATAATCTAATTATTAGAAGTTTAACACGAGGTTGGCACACATTTCAATTTCTAATCAGAAATAGATTATGTATATTATTAAAAAAAATCCCTGGACCCTAGCCAGCTTATACGTAAAATAAAATTAAAAAATTAGAAAAAAAAAAACAAAATATGGAATTTCCATTTGTATCGATCGATCTGCAACATATATGGGGTGAGTGAAGTGTCGTCCGAATCAAATTCTTGATGAAGGTATTTTTTTTTCCTGAAGATAAAGAGAAAAATATGAATTATACATGATATGATGCATATACTAGTACTTTATATACTTTATACATAAAATTTATTAAAATTACTGTTTATGAGGGTTTAATTAGCTTTATTTTTATTTTAGCGCATACATAGAAAATAATATATATGTGACGTTTGATAATGTTTTTATTTTATTTTTTAATTTTATTTAAGTCGGATCCGGAGCTGATGTCGAGGTTTGGGTCCGGGATCAGAGTATAGGGACAGGTCCAGGGGTCGGTGTCCAGGTTCGGGTTGGGTCTGCATTCGGGGTCGAGCTCGAGTATGGATTCGGGAGTCTGGATCTGGATTCGGGTCTAGGGCCAAGGTCCAAGTCCCAATCTGGAGCCGAGGTCGGGTCCGAGTCTGAATTCGAGTTTGTGTTTGGATTTGAATTCGGGTGTTGGGTTAGTTCTGGATCTAGATTTGGGGTCTGGGTGTGAGTTTGGTCGAAGTCTAAAATATTAAATAAGAAAAAAATAATTTAAAAAAATATTAAAAGTGATTCTTTTTTATTTTAAAAATTTTTAAAATTTTAATTTTTAATTAAAAACAATTTTATTTAATATATTTTTTTAAAATATTACTACTTTTTTAATTAAAAAAAAAACAACTAATTTAAAAATATTTACCACACAAAGGCGACCATATATAATTGACGTCAAAAAAAAGAGCTTATCAAATTAGTTGATAATATACCTTTGAAGCCAGAACTTTATTTGATTATATATTATTTTTTGGACTAAATTTACACATAGCATTTTGAATTTTGGTAAGTGTTATATATATTTGTATATAAGTCATACATTGTCACGATCTATACGTACTCATATATATATATATATATATATATATATATATTTTTATATATTAAAAGTGCCTATCTAACGGCAATTCTTAGTTTAACGATTCTTAGTTTAACGATTTTTTTATTTTATTTAGCCTTACACGATTAACTTAACAAACTGTTAACGTTAAACGTTAACAAATAATTAAATAAACTCAATAATTAAACCAAAAAATTAAACAATCTTTTTTTAAATTAAAAAAAAATATCTTACACACATATCTCTCTAACAAATCCTACCATTTTTAAAATTTTTTTACACGACTAAATTCAAATTTCAAAAAGTAAACCCAATAATTAAATCAAAAAATTAAATAATATCTACGATTAACTTACATATCTCTCTAACAAACTACAATTTTTTGAAATTTTTTTACACTGCGATTAACCCATTCATTACTCATACAGGCAAACACAACAAAAGCCTCTCTCTCTCAATTTCACCTACTGAAACAGAATGCAATCATCACTTGTTAATTCTCATTACTTTTGGTAAAATTTACACCTTTAATACTTATTTGTTACTTTTGTTGTGCTATTTTGAGTGAAGGTAGCTTTATAATGAGCAGATGAAATTTTAATACTTCTTTGTTACTTTATAATCGAGACTTTGAGAATTGAGGGTTCCTTCTTTGTCTAATTTACACACGCTTTGCTTATTCTTAATTTTGTAATATTTATTTTTCCAGGTCAAATATGTTCTTGCTGCTATTATTTTAAGAACTGGAACAAATGCAACATATATTATAACCTTATTATTATTGTTTCCAATATGTTTTTACTGGACATAAAACTTTAATTTAAATTTATTATTCAAATCTCTCTAAATTAAATATTATTTATTTTTTATTCATTTATTTCCTTCCGAACTCATAATATAATACTTAATATAAAACATAACATACGTGCATCGCACGTAACAATATACTAGTATATATATATCTATATGATTGGATTAAATATGGATCCGTACTACTTCTACTAATTTTTTTTTTATTGTAGTATTTATATATTACATTGCATAATTTGAAACTCAAACTCAAGACTTCCAACACACACCCTCCTATGACCACATGAGTTTTTTTTTTTTTTTTTTTTTGAAAATAAGCGTTTTCATATATTAAAATAAACTAGACCTCATGGTCGTTACATAAAATATTCTCCGGTAAGGAGTGGATCGGAATAGATCCATACATTTGGCGGTTAAAAGCCCATTTGGTCACATTATGGGCCGCAAAGTTACTGTTCCTACTAATGTTCGAAAAGTTATAAAATATGAAATAAGGAGAAGACTTAGTACAATAGAAGACATAGTTGTGAAGAGCCCAATAAATCACCTTCCCATTAATAGCGTTGATAGCTAGTCTTGACCACATGAGTTAAAGCTCAAGTTATTCTACTTCTACTAACCTTATAAAAGTAGATATAGATTAATATAGATAACATATCTCTTTACATATCTCTTTACAAATTTGAAGGACTACAAGTCAACAATTTCAGATCCTACCCATACTAACTTTATTTATATATATATTTGCATTAATATTAACATTATTTAACATCATAGCAAAAAAAAAAACAGTATTATATATATATATATATATAGCCTACATTTGTTTGCATCCATTGATTTATTTTTCTTTCAGGGCACTACCTATAGGAGGCTAGGGGCGGTTCATTTATCTCGACAAAGACTCGTGCAAACTTTTAATTATCTCATACACACGTATATATACAGTAAAAAAATAATAAAGAACGAATTTATTTAATTAAACTTTAAGTTAAATCACACATTAAATTATTTTTTTAAGATATTTACAGTATTATTTAAAATTGGTACAAATAGATTATTAATTTTATCGTTTCCAGAATAAAATAATTTAATTAAATTACTATATTAGAGCTTTATTACACGATAAAAATTATATCAAAATACTACACTAAACAAAATAGTATTGTTCGGAATATATATTATAATATAATCGTATATAATTATATAATTTTTTTTTGTGAAAAAAATATATAGTTTTTCTATTGATTCTGATACATTATATAAAAAACGTACAGAAAATAATAAAGAAAAAATACATTTTTAATTATGAGAATGTTAGAACATATAATCGTAAAAACAATCAAGACAAAATAATATATTTATTTACTAATTAAGTAAATATATTTTTGATTAAATAAATAAAAATAGTAGTTTATAATAAATAAATTTTTTCTAAAAAAATAAGGTGCACACCACATATAAATATTTCCAATATCTTGAATTTCAATATTATTTATTCAGTATCTAATAATATATGTAATGTAGTGTACTGGTGTGCTGGAATTGGAAAATAGTGATGATCAAGTGATTGAATTAATTCAGCCCACTCTTTTAATAAATATAATTTAATTGTATATATTTATGGATTGCCACACAAAATGATGAGGAGATATATATATATGGGGCTATAGATAGGTGGGTTTGGAATTATTTTGACTAGTTGTGGTGTTCCGAAAGGTTTTGTCATTATCCTAAACTACAAATCAACCTCCCAATAATGCAAGGGGACGAGTGATTATGACTTGATCATCATCATCAACAACAAATTCATATATAAAATATTTGGCATCAATTTTGTCCTTTATATTGATTTTGTCCACTACTACTACATAGAGGGTAACAGAATTAATGTATTCCATTCATTTTCATAATTGTGTATATAATTGGATTCATTTAATGATTATTAATTATTACAAATTAAAGTATATATATAATAAATTATTGAGCTTATATAGAATAGAATACATTTGGTTTTAATTCAAATATATAAAATAAAGTTTAGAGTAAATAATATGAGACATTTCTTTTTATAAAAATAGTTCGACACTTTGCACCTTTTTTTTATTTTAATAAACTAATTAATATCTGTATTTATATGTCTAATATTTTATCTAACTAAGCGTGAAATGTGAAGTGCTTGATCAAATTATATTATTTTCACTTTTTCTTCTTCAATCCTTCCTTTTTCCTCCCTCTTTAATTCTTCTTTGCTTTATGTTGTGTTTGTATATATATTATAGTATATTATTTTAAGTATTTTTTGTGCTCTCCCATCATGGTGCGAGAGTTATTTTTGAAAAAAAAATTGTGTGTATTTTAATTAATTACAACATATTATATTTATAATTAAATATAATAAATATAAATATCATATTAGCTTTCACATAATAATTAAGTTATCTTACAAATATTATAGAAGTTACAAGTTCAAATTCTAACAAAACATTTTTATTTTTAATATTTAATTTACTTTTTGTATTCTTCACAAAAAACAAAATATGCCCCCTCAACTTTAATTCTCTCACGATCTATATATGTTTTATAGTTTAATTATTTGTTAAAATTATAAATTATTATTTTTATACTTTATTTTTCCTTGGTTATTTAATTATGCTAGTTAGGTATCTTGTGTGAGCTGTAATATTATTATTAGTGCAATTTAATATCGAATTCCATTTATATTTTAGTTTAATAAAAATTATAGAAAATCACTAGCTACGTATTTATAGAGCGCCACATTATAATGGTGCTAGACACCTTGGTGCCTCATAACAATGCTCGATTAAATAAATGGATGCCAAAGGAAATCCAGTGCCCGCTACAAAAAAGCTACTTTTAGTGACAACATAATTTTTTTGTGACTAAATGTGACTTTTAATCACAGCAAAAAGTTACTTGTGACTAAAACATAGGTTAGATACAAATTGTCACTAATTTAGTACTTTTAGTCATAACAATTATTGTGACTAAAAACACATTTAGTCACAACAAATTGTGATTTTTATGACTAATGCTTTTAACCATAAACCTTTTAGTCACAACGTAAGAATGATAGTTAATAATTAGTTACAATTTATTTTTGTTGTGACTAAAAGTAAAATTTTTCATAATGTACCTAACACTTTTATGATACGTAATATCACTATCGAAAGCAATTCAATATTAAATCTTATTTATTCTACTTCAATAAAAATCATATAAAACCGCTAACTATTTAATTTATATAACAATATACCTCATAGTAGTGCTATGGTATTGATCTCCTAATTAATAATGCTCATTAATTTAATTAATATATAATAATGACGTGTAATATTAATTAAAAAAATAAAATGAATATACATATTGATTCATGAGTACTTTTGTTGTCTCTCTCTCTCTCTCTCTCTCTCTCTCTCTCTCTCTCTCTCTCTCTCTCTCTTATGTACTAAAATTGATCGTGCAATAATATATATATAGTTTAGTGTTATTGTCAAATTGAAGCCTTTTGTAGATTGTCTTATTATGTATCCTATTCTATTCGTATATAGCTTAGCTAGCATGGTTAATGTTTTTCTACCATGGCAGACACAAGTACTTTAGTTGCATGAAACTACTATACTGCTTTTGATGCATGACATATCCACCGTTTTCTATTCTATTTTATATAAAATATATATAAATAATAAGAATAATTATTATATATAATATATAGTACGTACAATAATGTAATAATCACATATACAGCTTCTGTCGTCACTACAGAATAAAATATATATATATAACTTAATTAATTAATTAATTAAGCATGAAAACTATCGATGCATCCAATCCAATGAGGTTGATCAAACCGAAAGTATCATGCTTTTTTTGTCCATTATTATAATTCGATCATATTTTAGTTAATGCAAATTAATGTCAACTTAATTAAAGTATAAAAAGTTAAACAAAGCGACATTTGGAATTAAGAATTTTATTCTCAGTACAATATCTTCAACTTAAATTAATCAGTTAATTAATTGTGTTCATTTAATACATTTATGTACATCTACTTTTTTAAAGATTGGTCAATATAATTAATTAAAACCATATCTTTATCTGTGTTCAACTGTTCATGAATCATGGAAGGTTAAATAGTCCTATAATATAATAAACATATCTTTTCCTTCAAAAAAAATAAAATAAATAAACATATCTTTCTTGAGAGGAATGTATAGATCCTTCCAAAAAAAAAAAAAAAGGGGCCATCTTAATTCACATGCATATATATGCACGATTATTAATCCCAATTTCAGGCCTGAGTTAGAGGAAAATTACGTTAAAAAATTTACTTTAATTATTAGTTATATTAATTATTCATTTTTCTTTTAAAAAAAGAAAAGCGTGATATATAGAATATATAATAGCGTAGATCTTATAGTCGTTAGAAAATAATAAGTCTGAAACATTACATATATATTAATTATTGATTATCAAAGAATAATAAAGGCTATAAATTCTCCCTTTCTGATACTTTTGTTTTCTATTAAATATTGATCTCAAATACTATTTAGAATTCTATATTTTACAAAAAATTATTAATAAATTAGACTATATTTTTCTATTACACCAAAGTAGAAGTTTACCCTAATACTTTTCCCATTGGTTGGGACAAGAAATGTTTTGTCTGTATCCTCATTGCTCTATGAATTATATATTGATCGATCATGACCTCTGAAAATTGTACAACATAACATATTTTCTTTTCAGCAATCACTTGTAGCACTCTCACACAGTCTCACTCACAATTATTATAAATAGCAAACAATTTATTTATAATTTTTAAATTAAAGAATATATATATATTTTTTTTCTGATGAATTATAGCAGCCTTTGTTTGTGGCAAATATTAATAGAGAAAAATTGGTTGATAAAAAAAAAAAATAATAATGTATAATATATAGGGCACCGGGCGGGTATCATGCAAAGGATCAACCCGACCTACCCATGTTTGTGCCACGTGAACTGCATATGCATGCAGATTTGCAGAATGACTAATAATTATTTAATTATAATATATATAAAAATATGTATGATATGATTGCCTCCGACCAATTATATATACCTGGAGAATTTTTATTTTTTTTTTAAATTTTTATACACTTTAACTCTTTATTAAAATTCTCTTAAAGATAAAAGAAATTTTACTAAAAAAAAAATAAATTAAGTGTACATAAAAATTAAAATATAAAAGAATTTTACCCTAAATTGCTTTGTATACCTATTATCCCATAAATATATTAATCTAGTTTATATATTTAGTGATTTATAAAACACCATAATATATACTAGCGTGTATGCATGTATGATTTTCAACACTACTTGTAGTTTAATGATATAGAAATTGATTAGTAGTGTATGCAATACTAATATACTTAAGTCATCGTTCTTAAATTTTTAAAATAAAATACAATTGTAATGAGATAATATTTATTTATAAAATTTAATAAAAAAATCTAATAACAAAACCTTAACTTTCTCATCAAATGCTTTATATTTCACTAAAGTTATTTACACTTCTATTTCAATTAGAATTTATATATATATATGTATATATTAAACCCATTAACTGTATGAGTTAAAAAGAAAAATAACTATTTATCAGCTAATATTTTTTAATAAAGCAATAAAAATCTGAACTGAAAAGTCTAAACCTACATATACATATCACGTCACAATTTGTGTTTTTATTTTTAACAACACGTCACGATCGATTTGTTGAGTGAAAATGGAGACCACAAAAAAGAAAAAGGTTTAGTACACATCGTTAATTAATTATTATCAACGTACTATATGTGTCGATATATTATAATTAGGCCATTTTTATATATATAAGTTATCAAAGGAACAAAGAAGACCCATTTGGTAATGTGTTGGGGACATGCCCTAGAATTATTATTAATTGTACATATAGAAAGAGTGCAGTGTGTGTTGTGTGGTTTTATAATTTAAGTAGCCCACTAGCTAGCTAGGGTTCATATATGAGGACAAAAAACTATAAATCTAACCGGAAAATACCAAAATAAACTTTACTACTTTTCATCGAAATGACCAAATATATTTGCAAGTGAAAAGCATGTATATTCTATAACTATACACTATAAATAAAAAATATATATATATATTAATGCAGAAAGACGGAATTACCCTTGTAGCCATATGTTCCCAAACAGCGTACTTAATAAATTTATGACAATGGAAACCGAAAGGCTAAAATTGCCTACTTAATGACAATAATATATTGGGTCCCGAGGGGTGCTCTTGTACATAACTAGCGTATATATATATTAATATATATATATATATATATACCATATAGAATCGAGACATAATTTCAAAAAACGGCAATTTGGTCTTGTAACCAAAATAAGAGGTGTATTCTATGTCTTGTAGTGAAAAGAAATTAGTACCCAAGAATGGTGTGTAGTGTAGGGGGGAGAGCTAGGGATATATAGGACTTTGGGAGGGAAATAATAATAAGTAAAAGATTGTTTGATTTAGATGTTTTTCTACTTAAGGACAAGACAAAGGCACATGGAGAGAGCCAGACACCTCTCTCTCTCTCTCTCCTTTCGAACCTTGAAAGAGAGTTTTATTTTTCATATGATATTATTTAGCTGTAGAGAGAGAGAGAGAGAGGA